>NW_027479282.1:0-165221 GCF_051014685.1 Ptiloglossa arizonensis | reverse complement strand
GATACTCGAAACCAATAACTACTATGGCCTAGGGCAAAAATACACATACCGTTGTAATCGGGCGTGTTTCTGCTTTCTGATGCAACAAGAATTTCTCGAGTTCGACAATCCGTTCGCGAGATATGGGAGACTGAAATTAAGGAATGGTTGAGAAACAATCAAAATTTTCGCAAGTCTGATACTCGAAACCAATAACTACTATGCCCTAGGGCAAAAATACACATACCGTTGTAATCGGGCGTGTTTCTGCTTTCAGATGCAACAGGAATTTCTCGATTTCGACAATCCGTTCACGAGATATGGGAGACTGAAATTAAGGAATGGTTGAGAAACAATCAAAATTTTCGCAAGTCTGATACTCGAAACCAATAACTACTATGGCCTAGGGCAAAAATGCACATACCGTTGTAACCGGGCGAGTTTCTGCTTTCAGATGCAACAGGAATTTCTAGAGTTCGTCAATCGGTTCGCGAGATATGGGAGTTTGAATTTAAGGAATGGTTGAGAAACCATCAAAATTTTCGCAAGTCTGATACTCGAAACCAATAACTACTATGGCCTAGGACAAAAATACACATACCGTTGTAATCGGGCGAGTTTCTGCTTTCAGATGCAACAGGATTTTCTCGAGTTCGTCAATCCGTTCGCGAGATATGGGAGTTTGAAGTTAAGGAATGGTTGAGAAACCATCAAAATTTTCGCAAGTCTAATTCTCGAAACCAATAAGTGGAATAGCCTAGGGGAATAGAACACACACGTTTGTAATCGGGCGAGTTTCTGCTTTCAGATGCAACTGGAATTTCTCGAGTTCCTCATTCCGTTCGCGAGATATGGGAGTTTGAAGTTAAGGAATGGTTGAGAAACCATCAAAATTTTCGCAAGTCTGATACTGGATACCAATAACTACTATGGCCTAGGGCAAAAATACACATACCGTTGTAATCGGGCGTGTTTCTGCTTTCAGATGCAACAGGAATTTCTCGAGTTCCTCATTCCGTTCGCGAGATATGGGAGTTTGAAGTGAAGGAATGTTTGAGAAACCATCAAAATTTTCGCAAGTCTGATACTCGAAACCAATAACTACTATGGCCTAGGGCAAAAATACACATACCGTTGTAATCGGGCGAGTTTCTGCTTTCATATGCAACAGGAATTTCTCGAGTTCGTCAATCCGTTCGCGAGATATGGGAGTTTGAAGTTAAGGAATGGTTGAGAAACCATCAAAATTTTCGCAAGTCTGATACTCGAAACGAATAAGTGGAATGGCCTAGGGGAAAGTACACACACGGTTGTAATCGCGCGAGTTTCTGCTTTCAGATGCAACAGGAATTTCTCGAGTTCGTCAATCCGTTCGCGAGATATGGGAGTTTGAAGTTAAGGAATGGTTGAGAAACCATCAAAATTTTCGCAAGTGTGATACTCGAAACCAATACCTACTATGGCCTAGGGCAAAAATACACATGCCATTGTAATTAGGCGGGTTTCTGCTTTCAGATGCAACAGGAATTTCTCTAGTTCGTCAATCCGTTCGCGAGATATGGGTGTTTGAAATTAAGGAACGGTTGAGAAACCATCAAAACTTTCGCAAGTCTGATACTTGAAACCAATTACTATTATGGCCTAGGGCAAAAATACACATATCGTTGTAATCGGGCGAGTTTCTGCTTTCAGATGCAACAGGAATTTCTCGAGTTCGTCAATCGGTTCGCGAGATATGGGAGTCTGAAGTTAAGGAATGGTTGAGAAACCATCAAAATTTTCGCAAGTCTGATACTCGAAACGAATAAGTGGAATGGCCTAGGGGAAAGTACACACACGGTTGTAATCGCGCGAGTTTCTGCTTTCAGATGCAACAGGAATTTCTCGAGTTCGTCATTCCGCTCGCGAGATATGGGAGTTTGAAGTTAAGGTATGGTTGAGAAACCATCAAAATTTTCGCAAGTCTGATACTCGAAACGAATAAGTGGAATGGCCTAGGGGAAAAGTACATACACGGTTGTAATCGCGCGAGCTTCTGCTTTCAGATGCAACAGGAATTTCTCGAGTTCCTCATTCCGTTCGCGAGATATGGGAGTTTGAATTTAAGGAATGGTTGAGAAACCATCAAAACTTTCGCAAGGCTGATACTCGAAACCAATAAGTAGTATGACCTAGGGCAAAGCTACATATACCGTTGTAATCGGGCGTGTTTCTGCTTTCAGATGCAACAGGAATTTCTCGAGTTCGTCAATCCGTTCGCGAGATATGGGAGTTTGAAGTTAAGGAATGGTTGAGAAACCATCAAAATTTTCGCAAGTCTGATACTCGAAACCAATATCTACTATGGCCTAGGGCAAAAATACACATACCGTTGTAATCGGGCGAGTTTCTGCTTTCAGATGCAACAGGAATTTCTCGAGTTCGTCAATCCGTTCGCGAGATATGGGAGTTTGAAGTTAAGGAATGGTTGAGAAACCATCAAAATTTTCGCAAGTGTGATACTCGAAACCAATACCTACTATGGCCTAGGGCAAAAATACACATGCCATTGTAATCAGGCGGGTTTCTGCTTTCAGATGCAACAGGAATTTCTCTAGTTCGTCAATCCGTTCGCGAGATATGGGTGTTTGAAGTCATGGAATGGTTGAGAAACCATCAAAATTTTCGCAAGTCTGATACTCGAAACCAATAACTACTATGGCCTAGGGCAAAAATACACATACCGTTGTAATCGGGCGAGTTTCTGCTTTCAGATGCAACCGCAATTTCTCGAGTTCGTCAATCCGTTCGCGAGATATGGGAGTCCGAACTTAAGGAATGGTTGAGAAACCATCAAAACTTTCGCAAGTCTGATACTTGAAACCAATTACTATTATGGCCTAGGGCAAAAATACACATATCGTTGTAATCGGGCGAGTTTCTGCTTTCAGATGCAACAGGAATTTCCCTAGTTCGTCAATCCGTTCGCGAGATATGGGAGTTTGAAGTTAAGGAATGGTTGAGAAACCATCAAAATTTTCGCAAGTCAGATACTCGAAACCAATAAGTGGAATTGCCTAGGGGAATAGTACACACACGGTTGTAATCGGGCGAGTTTCTGCTTTCAGATGCAACAGGAATTTCTCGAGTTCCTCATTCCGTTCGCGAGATATGGGAGTTTGAAGCTAAGGAATGGTTGAGAAACCATCAAAATTTTCGCAAGTCTGATACTCGAAACCAATAACTACTATGGCCTAGGGCAAAAATACACATGCCATTGTAATCAGGCGGGTTTCTGCTTTCAGATGCAACAGGAATTTCTCTAGTTCGTCAATCCGTTCGCGAGATATGGGTGTTTGAAATTAAGGAACGGTTGAGAAACCATCAAAACTTTCGCAAGTCTGATACTTGAAACCAATTACTATTATTGCCTAGGGCAAAAATACACATATCGTTGTAATCGGGCGAGTTTCTGCTTTCAGATGCAACAGGAATTTCTCGAGTTCGTCAATCGGTTCGCGAGATATGGGAGTCTGAAGTTAAGGAATGGTTGAGAAACCATCAAAATTTTCGCAAGTCTGATACTCGAAACGAATAAGTGGAATGGCCTAGGGGAAAGTACACACACGGTTGTAATCGCGCGAGTTTCTGCTTTCAGATGCAACAGGAATTTCTCGAGTTCGTCATTCCGCTCGCGAGATATGGGAGTTTGAAGTTAAGGTATGGTTGAGAAACCATCGAAATTTTCGCAAGTCTGATACTCGAAACGAATAAGTGGAATGGCCTAGGGGAAAAGTACATACACGGTTGTAATCGCGCGAGCTTCTGCTTTCAGATGCAACAGGAATTTCTCGAGTTCCTCATTCCGTTCGCGAGATATGGGAGTTTGAATTTAAGGAATGGTTGAGAAACCATCAAAACTTTCGCAAGGCTGATACTCGAAACCAATAAGTAGTATGACCTAGGGCAAAGCTACATATACCGTTGTAATCGGGCGTGTTTCTGCTTTCAGATGCAACAGGAATTTCTCGAGTTCGTCAATCCGTTCGCGAGATATGGGAGTTTGAAGTTAAGGAATGGTTGAGAAACCATCAAAATTTTCGCAAGTCTGATACTCGAAACCAATATCTACTATGGCCTAGGGCAAAAATACACATACCGTTGTAATCGGGCGAGTTTCTGCTTTCAGATGCAACAGGAATTTCTCGAGTTCGTCAATCCGTTCGCGAGATATGGGAGTTTGAAGTTAAGGAATGGTTGAGAAACCATCAAAATTTTCGCAAGTGTGATACTCGAAACCAATACCTACTATGGCCTAGGGCAAAAATACACATGCCATTGTAATCAGGCGGGTTTCTGCTTTCAGATGCAACAGGAATTTCTCTAGTTCGTCAATCCGTTCGCGAGATATGGGTGTTTGAAGTCATGGAATGGTTGAGAAACCATCAAAATTTTCGCAAGTCTGATACTCGAAACCAATAACTACTATGGCCTAGGGCAAAAATACACATACCGTTGTAATCGGGCGAGTTTCTGCTTTCAGATGCAACCGCAATTTCTCGAGTTCGTCAATCCGTTCGCGAGATATGGGAGTCCGAACTTAAGGAATGGTTGAGAAACCATCAAAATTTTCGCAAGTCTGATACCCGAAACCGATAACTACAATGACCTAGGGCAAAAATACACATACCGTTGTAATCGGGCGAGCTTCTACTTTCAGATGCAACTGGAATTTCTCGAGTTCGTTAATCGGTTCGCGACATATGGGAGACTGAAGTTAAGGAATGGTTGAGAAACCATCAAAATTTTCGCAAGTCTGATACTCGAAACCAATAACTACTATGGCCTAGGGAGAAAATACACATACCGTTGTAATCGGGCGAGTTTCTGCTTTCAGATGCAACCGCAATTTCTCGAGTTCGTCAATCCGTTCGCGAGATATGGGAGTCCGAACTTATGGAATGGTTGAGAAACCATCAAAATTTTCGCAAGTCTGATACTCGAAACCAATAACTACTATGGCCTAGGGAGAAAATACACATACCGTTCTAATCGGGCGAGTTTCTGCTTTCAGATGCAACCGCAATTTCTCGAGTTCGTCAATCCGTTCGCGAGATATGGGAGTCCGAAATTAAGGAATGGTTGAGAAACCATTAAAATTTTCGCAAGTCTGGTACTCGAAACCAATAACTACTATGGCCTAGGGCAAAAATACACATACCGTTGTAATCGGGCGAGTTTCTACTTTCAGATGCAACCGGAATATCTCGAGTTCGTTAATCGGTTCGCGACATATGGGAGTCTGAAGTTAAGGAATGGTTGAGAAACCATCAAAATTTTCGCAAGTCTGATACTCGAAACCAATAACTACTATGGCCTAGGGCAAAAATACACATACCGTTGTAATCGGACGAGTTTCTGCTTTCAGATGCAACAGGAACTTCTCAAGATCGTCAATCCGTTCGCGAGATATGGGAGTTTGAAGTTAAGGAATGGTTGAGAAACCATCAAAATTTTCGCAAGTCTGATACTCGAAACCAATAACTACTATGGCCTAGGGAGAAAATACACATACCGTTGTAATCGGGCGAGTTTCTGCTTTCAGATGCAACCGCAATTTCTCGAGTTCGTCAATCCGTTCGCGAGATATGGGAGTCCGAAATTAAGGAATGGTTGAGAAACCATCAAAATTTTCGCAAGTCTGATACTCGAAACCAATAACTACAATGGCCTAGGGGAATAATACACATACCGTTGTAATCGGGGGAGTCTCTCCTTTCAGATGCAACAGGAATTTCTCGAGTTCGTCAATCCGTTCGCGAGATATGGGAGTTTGAAATTAAGGAATGGTTGAGAAACCATCAAAATTTTCGCAAGTCTGATACTCGAAACCAATAACTACTATGGCCTAGGGCAAAAATACACATACCGTTGTAATCGGGCGAGTTTCTACTTTCAGATGCAACTGGAATTTCTCGAGTTCGTTAATCGGTTCGCGACATATGGGAGACTGAAGTTAAGGAATGGTTGAGAAACCATCAAAATTTTCGCAAGTCTGATACTCGAAACCAATAACTACTATGGCCTAGGGAGAAAATACACATACCGTTGTAATCGGGCGAGTGTTTACTTTCAGATGCAACAGGCATTTCTCGAGTTCGTCAATCCGTTCGCGAGATATGGGAGTTTGAAGTTAAGGAATGGTTGAGAAACCATCAAAATTTTCGCAAGTCTGATACTCGAAACCAATAACTACTATGGCCTAGGGCAAAAATACACATGCCGTTGTAATCGGGGGTGTTTCTGCTTTCAGACGCAACAAGAATTTCGCGAGTTCGACAATCCGTTCGCGAGATATGAGAGACTGAAATTAAGGAATGGTTGAGAAACAATCAAAATTTTCGCAAGTCTGACACTCGAAACCAATAACTACTATGGCCTAGGACAAAAATACACATACCGTTGTAATCGGGCGAGTTTCTGCTTTCAGATGCAACAGGATTTTCTCGAGTTCGTCAATCCGTTCACGAGATATGGGAGTTTGAAGTTAAGGAATGGTTGAGAAACCATCAAAATTTTCGCAAGTCTGATACTCGAAACCAATAAGTGGAATAGCATAGGGGAATAGTACACATACCGTTGTAATCGGGCGAGCTTCTACTTTCAGGTGCAACAGGAATTTCTCGAGTTCGTCAATCGGTTCGCGAGATATGGGAGTTTGAATTTAAGGAATGGTTGAGAAACCATCAAAATTTTCGCAAGTCTGATACTCGAAACCAATAACTACTATGGCCTAGGACAAAAATACACATACCGTTGTAATCGGGCGTGTTTCTGCTTTCAGATGCAACAGGAATTTCTCGAGTTCCTCATTCCGTTCGCGAGATATGGGAGTTTGAAGTGAAGGAATGTTTGAGAAACCATCAAAATTTTCGCAAGTCTGATACTCGAAACCAATAACTACTATGGCCTAGGGCAAAAATACACATACCGTTGTAATCGGGCGAGTTTCTACTTTCAGATGCAACAGGATTTTCTCGAGTTCGTCAATCCGTTCGCGAGATATGGGAGTTTGAAGTTAAGGAATGGTTGAGAAACCATCAAAATTTTCGCAAGTCTGATACTCGAAACCAATAAGTGGAATAGCCTAGGGGAATAGTACACATACCGTTGTAATCGGGCGAGTTTCTACTTTCAGATGCAACAGGATTTTCTCGAGTTCGTCAATCCGTTCGCGAGATATGGGAGTTTGAAGTTAAGGAATGGTTGAGAAACCATCAAAATTTTCGCAAGTCTGATACTCGAAACGAATAAGTGGAATTGCCTAGGGGAATAGTACACACACGGTTGTAATCGGGCGAGTTTCTGCTTTCAGATGCAACAGGAATTTCTCGAGTTCCTCATTCCGTTCGCGAGATATGGGAGTTTGAAGTTAAGGAATGGTTGAGAAACCATCAAAATTTTCGCAAGTCTGATACTCGATACCAATAAGTACTCTGGCCTAGGGCAAAAATACACATACCGTTGTAATCGGGCGAGTTTCTACTTTCAGGTGCAACAGGATTTTCTCGAGTTCGTCAATCCGTTCGCGAGATATGGGAGTTTGAAGTTAAGGAATGGTTGAGAAACCATCAAAATTTTCGCAAGTCTGATACTCGAAACCAATAAGTGGAATAGCCTAGGGGAATAGTACACATACCGTTGTATTCGGGCGAGTTTCTACTTTCAGATGCAACAGGATTTTCTCGATTTCGTCAATCCGTTCGCGAGATATGGGAGTTTGAAGTTAAGGAATGGTTGAGAAACCATCAAAATTTTCGCAAGTCTGATACTCGAAACCAATAAGTGGAATTGCCTAGGGGAATAGTACACACACGGTTGTAATCGGGCGAGTTTCTGCTTTCAGATGCAACAGGAATTTCTCGAGTTCGTCAATCGGTTCGCGAGATATGGGAGACTGAAATTAAGGAATGGTTGAGAAACCATCAAAATTTTCGCAAGTCTGATACTCGATACCAATAAGTACTATGGCCTAGGGCAAAAATACACATACCGTTGTAATCGGGCGAGTTTCTACTTTCAGGTGCAACAGGATTTTCTCGAGTTCGTCAATCCGTTCGCGAGATATGGGAGTTTGAAGTTAAGGAATGGTTGAGAAACCATCAAAATTTTCGCAAGTCTGATACTCGATACCAATAAGTACTATGGCCTAGGGCAAAAATACACATACCGTTGTAATCGGGCGAGTTTCTACTTTCAGGTGCAACAGGATTTTCTCGAGTTCGTCAATCCGTTCGCGAGATATGGGAGTTTGAAGTTAAGGAATGGTTGAGAAACCATCAAAATTTTCGCAAGTGTGATACTCGAAACCAATACCTACTATGGCCTAGGGCAAAAATACACATGCCATTGTAATCAGGCGGGTTTCTGCTTTCAGATGCAACAGGAATTTCTCTAGTTCGTCAATCCGTTCGCGAGATATGGGTGTTTGAAGTCACGGAATGGTTGAGAAACCATCAAAATTTTCGCAAGTCTGATACTCGAAACCAATAACTACTATGGCCTAGGGCAAAAATACACATACCGTTGTAATCGGGCGAGTTTCTACTTTCAGATGCAACAGGCATTTCTCGAGTTCGTCAATCCGTTCGCGAGATATGGGAGTTTGAAGTTAAGGAATGGTTGAGAAACCATCAAAATTTTCGCAAGTCTGATACTCGAAACCAATAAGTGGAATAGCCTAGGGGAAAAATACACATAGCTTTGTAATCGGGCGAGTTTCTACTTTCAGATGCAACAGGAATTTCTCGAGTTCGTCAATCGGTTCGCGAGATATGGGAGCTTGAATTTAAGGAATGGTTGAGAAACCATCAAAATTTTCGCAAGTCTGATACTCGAAACCAATAACTACTATGGCCTAGGACAAAAATACACATACCGTTGTAATCGGGCGTGTTTCTGCTTTCAGATGCAACAGGAATTTCTCGAGTTCCTCATTCCGTTCGCGAGATATGGGAGTTTGAAGTGAAGGAATGTTTGAGAAACCATCAAAATTTTCGCAAGTCTGATACTCGAAACCAATAACTACCATGGCCTAGGGAAAAAATACACATACCGTTGTAATCGGGCGAGTTTCTACTTTCAGATGCAACAGGCATTTCTCGAGTTCGTCAATCCGTTCGCGAGATATGGGAGTTTGAAGTTAAGGAATGGTTGAGAAACCATCAAAATTTTCGCAAGTCTGATACTCGAAACCAATAAGTGGAATAGCCTAGGGGAATAGTACACATACCGTTGTAATCGGGCGAGTTTCTACTTTCAGATGCAACAGGATTTTCTCGAGTTCGTCAATCCGTTCGCGAGATATGGGAGTTTGAAGTTAAGGAATGGTTGAGAAACCATCAAAATTTTCGCAAGTCTGATACTCGAAACGAATAAGTGGAATTGCCTAGGGGAATAGTACACACACGGTTGTAATCGGGCGAGTTTCTGCTTTCAGATGCAACAGGAATTTCTCGAGTTCCTCATTCCGTTCGCGAGATATGGGAGTTTGAAGTTAAGGAATGGTTGAGAAACCATCAAAATTTTCGCAAGTCTGATACTCGATACCAATAAGTACTCTGGCCTAGGGCAAAAATACACATACCGTTGTAATCGGGCGAGTTTCTACTTTCAGGTGCAACAGGATTTTCTCGAGTTCGTCAATCCGTTCGCGAGATATGGGAGTTTGAAGTTAAGGAATGGTTGAGAAACCATCAAAATTTTCGCAAGTCTGATACTCGAAACCAATAAGTGGAATAGCCTAGGGGAATAGTACACATACCGTTGTATTCGGGCGAGTTTCTACTTTCAGATGCAACAGGATTTTCTCGATTTCGTCAATCCGTTCGCGAGATATGGGAGTTTGAAGTTAAGGAATGGTTGAGAAACCATCAAAATTTTCGCAAGTCTGATACTCGAAACCAATAAGTGGAATTGCCTAGGGGAATAGTACACACACGGTTGTAATCGGGCGAGTTTCTGCTTTCAGATGCAACAGGAATTTCTCGAGTTCCTCATTCGGTTCGCGAGGTATGGGAGTTTGAAGTTAAGGAATGGTTGAGAAACCATCAAAATTTTCGCAAGTCTGATACTCGATACCAATAAGTACTATGGCCTAGGGCAAAAATACACATACCGTTGTAATCGGGCGAGTTTCTACTTTCAGGTGCAACAGGATTTTCTCGAGTTCGTCAATCCGTTCGCGAGATATGGGAGTTTGAAGTTAAGGAATGGTTGAGAAACCATCAAAATTTTCGCAAGTCTGATACTCGATACCAATAAGTACTATGGCCTAGGGCAAAAATACACATACCGTTGTAATCGGGCGAGTTTCTACTTTCAGGTGCAACAGGATTTTCTCGAGTTCGTCAATCCGTTCGCGAGATATGGGAGTTTGAAGTTAAGGAATGGTTGAGAAACCATCAAAATTTTCGCAAGTGTGATACTCGAAACCAATACCTACTATGGCCTAGGGCAAAAATACACATGCCATTGTAATCAGGCGGGTTTCTGCTTTCAGATGCAACAGGAATTTCTCTAGTTCGTCAATCCGTTCGCGAGATATGGGTGTTTGAAGTCACGGAATGGTTGAGAAACCATCAAAATTTTCGCAAGTCTGATACTCGAAACCAATAACTACTATGGCCTAGGGCAAAAATACACATACCGTTGTAATCGGGCGAGTTTCTACTTTCAGATGCAACAGGCATTTCTCGAGTTCGTCAATCCGTTCGCGAGATATGGGAGTTTGAAGTTAAGGAATGGTTGAGAAACCATCAAAATTTTCGCAAGTCTGATACTCGAAACCAATAAGTGGAATAGCCTAGGGGAAAAATACACATAGCTTTGTAATCGGGCGAGTTTCTACTTTCAGATGCAACAGGAATTTCTCGAGTTCGTCAATCGGTTCGCGAGATATGGGAGCTTGAATTTAAGGAATGGTTGAGAAACCATCAAAATTTTCGCAAGTCTGATACTCGAAACCAATAACTACCATGGCCTAGGGAAAAAATACACATACCGTTGTAATCGGGCGAGTTTCTACTTTCAGATGCAACAGGCATTTCTCGAGTTCGTCAATCCGTTCGCGAGATATGGGAGTTTGAAGTTAAGGAATGGTTGAGAAACCATCAAAATGTTCGCAAGTCTGATACTCGAAACCATTAACTACTATGGCCTAGGGCAAAAATACGCATACCGTTGTAATCGGGCGTGTTTCTGCCTTCAGATGCAACAAGAATTTCACGAGTTCGACAATCCGTTCGAGAGATATGGGAGACTGAAATTAAGGAATGGTTGAGAAACCATCAAAATTTTCGCAAGTCTGATACTCGAAACCAATAACAACTATGGCCTAGGGCAAAAATACACATACCGTTGTAATCGGGCGTGTTTCTGCTTTCAGATGCAACAAGAATTTCTCGAGTTCGACAATCCGTTCGCGAGATATGGGAGACTGAAATTAAGGAATGGTTGAGAAACAATCAAAATTTTCGCAATTCTGACACTCGAAACCAATAACTACTATGGCCTAGGACAAAAATACACATACCGTTTTAATCGGGCGAGTTCCTACTTTCAGATGCAACAGGCATTTCTCGAGTTCGTCAATCCGTTCGCGAGATATGGGAGTTTGAAGTTAAGGAATGGTTGAGAAACCATCAAAATTTTCGCAAGTCTGATACTCGAAACCAATAACTACTATGGCCTAGGGCAAAAATACACATACCGTTGTAATCGGGGGTGTTTCTGCTTTCAGGTGCAACAAGAATTTCTCGAGTTCGACAATCCGTTCGCGAGATATGGGAGACTGAAGTTAAGGAATGGTTGAGAAACAATCAAAATTTTCGCAAGTCTGATACTCGAAACGAATAAGTGGAATGGCCTAGGGGAAAGTACACACACGGTTGTAATCGCGCGAGTTTCTGCTTTCAGATGCAACAGGAATTTCTCGAGTTCGTCATTCCGCTCGCGAGATATGGGAGTTTGAAGTTAAGGTATGGTTGAGAAACCATCAAAATTTTCGCAAGTCTGATACTCGAAACGAATAAGTGGAATGGCCTAGGGGAAAAGTACATACACGGTTGTAATCGCGCGAGCTTCTGCTTTCAGATGCAACAGGAATTTCTCGAGTTCCTCATTCCGTTCGCGAGATATGGGAGTTTGAATTTAAGGAATGGTTGAGAAACCATCAAAACTTTCGCAAGGCTGATACTCGAAACCAATAAGTAGTATGACCTAGGGCAAAGCTACATATACCGTTGTAATCGGGCGTGTTTCTGCTTTCAGATGCAACAGGAATTTCTCGAGTTCGTCAATCCGTTCGCGAGATATGGGAGTTTGAAGTTAAGGAATGGTTGAGAAACCATCAAAATTTTCGCAAGTCTGATACTCGAAACCAATATCTACTATGGCCTAGGGCAAAAATACACATACCGTTGTAATCGGGCGAGTTTCTGCTTTCAGATGCAACAGGAATTTCTCGAGTTCGTCAATCCGTTCGCGAGATATGGGAGTTTGAAGTTAAGGAATGGTTGAGAAACCATCAAAATTTTCGCAAGTGTGATACTCGAAACCAATACCTACTATGGCCTAGGGCAAAAATACACATGCCATTGTAATCAGGCGGGTTTCTGCTTTCAGATGCAACAGGAATTTCTCTAGTTCGTCAATCCGTTCGCGAGATATGGGTGTTTGAAGTCATGGAATGGTTGAGAAACCATCAAAATTTTCGCAAGTCTGATACTCGAAACCAATAACTACTATGGCCTAGGGCAAAAATACACATACCGTTGTAATCGGGCGAGTTTCTGCTTTCAGATGCAACCGCAATTTCTCGAGTTCGTCAATCCGTTCGCGAGATATGGGAGTCCGAACTTAAGGAATGGTTGAGAAACCATCAAAACTTTCGCAAGTCTGATACTTGAAACCAATTACTATTATGGCCTAGGGCAAAAATACACATATCGTTGTAATCGGGCGAGTTTCTGCTTTCAGATGCAACAGGAATTTCCCTAGTTCGTCAATCCGTTCGCGAGATATGGGAGTTTGAAGTTAAGGAATGGTTGAGAAACCATCAAAATTTTCGCAAGTCAGATACTCGAAACCAATAAGTGGAATTGCCTAGGGGAATAGTACACACACGGTTGTAATCGGGCGAGTTTCTGCTTTCAGATGCAACAGGAATTTCTCGAGTTCCTCATTCCGTTCGCGAGATATGGGAGTTTGAAGCTAAGGAATGGTTGAGAAACCATCAAAATTTTCGCAAGTCTGATACTCGAAACCAATAACTACTATGGCCTAGGGCAAAAATACACATGCCATTGTAATCAGGCGGGTTTCTGCTTTCAGATGCAACAGGAATTTCTCTAGTTCGTCAATCCGTTCGCGAGATATGGGTGTTTGAAATTAAGGAACGGTTGAGAAACCATCAAAACTTTCGCAAGTCTGATACTTGAAACCAATTACTATTATTGCCTAGGGCAAAAATACACATATCGTTGTAATCGGGCGAGTTTCTGCTTTCAGATGCAACAGGAATTTCTCGAGTTCGTCAATCGGTTCGCGAGATATGGGAGTCTGAAGTTAAGGAATGGTTGAGAAACCATCAAAATTTTCGCAAGTCTGATACTCGAAACGAATAAGTGGAATGGCCTAGGGGAAAGTACACACACGGTTGTAATCGCGCGAGTTTCTGCTTTCAGATGCAACAGGAATTTCTCGAGTTCGTCATTCCGCTCGCGAGATATGGGAGTTTGAAGTTAAGGTATGGTTGAGAAACCATCAAAATTTTCGCAAGTCTGATACTCGAAACGAATAAGTGGAATGGCCTAGGGGAAAAGTACATACACGGTTGTAATCGCGCGAGCTTCTGCTTTCAGATGCAACAGGAATTTCTCGAGTTCCTCATTCCGTTCGCGAGATATGGGAGTTTGAATTTAAGGAATGGTTGAGAAACCATCAAAACTTTCGCAAGGCTGATACTCGAAACCAATAAGTAGTATGACCTAGGGCAAAGCTACATATACCGTTGTAATCGGGCGTGTTTCTGCTTTCAGATGCAACAGGAATTTCTCGAGTTCGTCAATCCGTTCGCGAGATATGGGAGTTTGAAGTTAAGGAATGGTTGAGAAACCATCAAAATTTTCGCAAGTCTGATACTCGAAACCAATATCTACTATGGCCTAGGGCAAAAATACACATACCGTTGTAATCGGGCGAGTTTCTGCTTTCAGATGCAACAGGAATTTCTCGAGTTCGTCAATCCGTTCGCGAGATATGGGAGTTTGAAGTTAAGGAATGGTTGAGAAACCATCAAAATTTTCGCAAGTGTGATACTCGAAACCAATACCTACTATGGCCTAGGGCAAAAATACACATGCCATTGTAATCAGGCGGGTTTCTGCTTTCAGATGCAACAGGAATTTCTCTAGTTCGTCAATCCGTTCGCGAGATATGGGTGTTTGAAGTCATGGAATGGTTGAGAAACCATCAAAATTTTCGCAAGTCTGATACTCGAAACCAATAACTACTATGGCCTAGGGCAAAAATACACATACCGTTGTAATCGGGCGAGTTTCTGCTTTCAGATGCAACCGCAATTTCTCGAGTTCGTCAATCCGTTCGCGAGATATGGGAGTCCGAACTTAAGGAATGGTTGAGAAACCATCAAAATTTTCGCAAGTCTGATACCCGAAACCGATAACTACAATGACCTAGGGCAAAAATACACATACCGTTGTAATCGGGCGAGCTTCTACTTTCAGATGCAACTGGAATTTCTCGAGTTCGTTAATCGGTTCGCGACATATGGGAGACTGAAGTTAAGGAATGGTTGAGAAACCATCAAAATTTTCGCAAGTCTGATACTCGAAACCAATAACTACTATGGCCTAGGGAGAAAATACACATACCGTTGTAATCGGGCGAGTTTCTGCTTTCAGATGCAACCGCAATTTCTCGAGTTCGTCAATCCGTTCGCGAGATATGGGAGTCCGAACTTATGGAATGGTTGAGAAACCATCAAAATTTTCGCAAGTCTGATACTCGAAACCAATAACTACTATGGCCTAGGGAGAAAATACACATACCGTTCTAATCGGGCGAGTTTCTGCTTTCAGATGCAACCGCAATTTCTCGAGTTCGTCAATCCGTTCGCGAGATATGGGAGTCCGAAATTAAGGAATGGTTGAGAAACCATTAAAATTTTCGCAAGTCTGGTACTCGAAACCAATAACTACTATGGCCTAGGGCAAAAATACACATACCGTTGTAATCGGGCGAGTTTCTACTTTCAGATGCAACCGGAATATCTCGAGTTCGTTAATCGGTTCGCGACATATGGGAGTCTGAAGTTAAGGAATGGTTGAGAAACCATCAAAATTTTCGCAAGTCTGATACTCGAAACCAATAACTACTATGGCCTAGGGCAAAAATACACATACCGTTGTAATCGGACGAGTTTCTGCTTTCAGATGCAACAGGAACTTCTCAAGATCGTCAATCCGTTCGCGAGATATGGGAGTTTGAAGTTAAGGAATGGTTGAGAAACCATCAAAATTTTCGCAAGTCTGATACTCGAAACCAATAACTACTATGGCCTAGGGAGAAAATACACATACCGTTGTAATCGGGCGAGTTTCTGCTTTCAGATGCAACCGCAATTTCTCGAGTTCGTCAATCCGTTCGCGAGATATGGGAGTCCGAAATTAAGGAATGGTTGAGAAACCATCAAAATTTTCGCAAGTCTGATACTCGAAACCAATAACTACAATGGCCTAGGGGAATAATACACATACCGTTGTAATCGGGGGAGTCTCTCCTTTCAGATGCAACAGGAATTTCTCGAGTTCGTCAATCCGTTCGCGAGATATGGGAGTTTGAAATTAAGGAATGGTTGAGAAACCATCAAAATTTTCGCAAGTCTGATACTCGAAACCAATAACTACTATGGCCTAGGGCAAAAATACACATACCGTTGTAATCGGGCGAGTTTCTACTTTCAGATGCAACTGGAATTTCTCGAGTTCGTTAATCGGTTCGCGACATATGGGAGACTGAAGTTAAGGAATGGTTGAGAAACCATCAAAATTTTCGCAAGTCTGATACTCGAAACCAATAACTACTATGGCCTAGGGAGAAAATACACATACCGTTGTAATCGGGCGAGTGTTTACTTTCAGATGCAACAGGCATTTCTCGAGTTCGTCAATCCGTTCGCGAGATATGGGAGTTTGAAGTTAAGGAATGGTTGAGAAACCATCAAAATTTTCGCAAGTCTGATACTCGAAACCAATAACTACTATGGCCTAGGGCAAAAATACACATGCCGTTGTAATCGGGGGTGTTTCTGCTTTCAGACGCAACAAGAATTTCGCGAGTTCGACAATCCGTTCGCGAGATATGAGAGACTGAAATTAAGGAATGGTTGAGAAACAATCAAAATTTTCGCAAGTCTGACACTCGAAACCAATAACTACTATGGCCTAGGACAAAAATACACATACCGTTGTAATCGGGCGAGTTTCTGCTTTCAGATGCAACAGGATTTTCTCGAGTTCGTCAATCCGTTCACGAGATATGGGAGTTTGAAGTTAAGGAATGGTTGAGAAACCATCAAAATTTTCGCAAGTCTGATACTCGAAACCAATAAGTGGAATAGCATAGGGGAATAGTACACATACCGTTGTAATCGGGCGAGCTTCTACTTTCAGGTGCAACAGGAATTTCTCGAGTTCGTCAATCGGTTCGCGAGATATGGGAGTTTGAATTTAAGGAATGGTTGAGAAACCATCAAAATTTTCGCAAGTCTGATACTCGAAACCAATAACTACTATGGCCTAGGACAAAAATACACATACCGTTGTAATCGGGCGTGTTTCTGCTTTCAGATGCAACAGGAATTTCTCGAGTTCCTCATTCCGTTCGCGAGATATGGGAGTTTGAAGTGAAGGAATGTTTGAGAAACCATCAAAATTTTCGCAAGTCTGATACTCGAAACCAATAACTACTATGGCCTAGGGCAAAAATACACATACCGTTGTAATCGGGCGAGTTTCTACTTTCAGATGCAACAGGATTTTCTCGAGTTCGTCAATCCGTTCGCGAGATATGGGAGTTTGAAGTTAAGGAATGGTTGAGAAACCATCAAAATTTTCGCAAGTCTGATACTCGAAACCAATAAGTGGAATAGCCTAGGGGAATAGTACACATACCGTTGTAATCGGGCGAGTTTCTACTTTCAGATGCAACAGGATTTTCTCGAGTTCGTCAATCCGTTCGCGAGATATGGGAGTTTGAAGTTAAGGAATGGTTGAGAAACCATCAAAATTTTCGCAAGTCTGATACTCGAAACGAATAAGTGGAATTGCCTAGGGGAATAGTACACACACGGTTGTAATCGGGCGAGTTTCTGCTTTCAGATGCAACAGGAATTTCTCGAGTTCCTCATTCCGTTCGCGAGATATGGGAGTTTGAAGTTAAGGAATGGTTGAGAAACCATCAAAATTTTCGCAAGTCTGATACTCGATACCAATAAGTACTCTGGCCTAGGGCAAAAATACACATACCGTTGTAATCGGGCGAGTTTCTACTTTCAGGTGCAACAGGATTTTCTCGAGTTCGTCAATCCGTTCGCGAGATATGGGAGTTTGAAGTTAAGGAATGGTTGAGAAACCATCAAAATTTTCGCAAGTCTGATACTCGAAACCAATAAGTGGAATAGCCTAGGGGAATAGTACACATACCGTTGTATTCGGGCGAGTTTCTACTTTCAGATGCAACAGGATTTTCTCGATTTCGTCAATCCGTTCGCGAGATATGGGAGTTTGAAGTTAAGGAATGGTTGAGAAACCATCAAAATTTTCGCAAGTCTGATACTCGAAACCAATAAGTGGAATTGCCTAGGGGAATAGTACACACACGGTTGTAATCGGGCGAGTTTCTGCTTTCAGATGCAACAGGAATTTCTCGAGTTCGTCAATCGGTTCGCGAGATATGGGAGACTGAAATTAAGGAATGGTTGAGAAACCATCAAAATTTTCGCAAGTCTGATACTCGATACCAATAAGTACTATGGCCTAGGGCAAAAATACACATACCGTTGTAATCGGGCGAGTTTCTACTTTCAGGTGCAACAGGATTTTCTCGAGTTCGTCAATCCGTTCGCGAGATATGGGAGTTTGAAGTTAAGGAATGGTTGAGAAACCATCAAAATTTTCGCAAGTCTGATACTCGATACCAATAAGTACTATGGCCTAGGGCAAAAATACACATACCGTTGTAATCGGGCGAGTTTCTACTTTCAGGTGCAACAGGATTTTCTCGAGTTCGTCAATCCGTTCGCGAGATATGGGAGTTTGAAGTTAAGGAATGGTTGAGAAACCATCAAAATTTTCGCAAGTGTGATACTCGAAACCAATACCTACTATGGCCTAGGGCAAAAATACACATGCCATTGTAATCAGGCGGGTTTCTGCTTTCAGATGCAACAGGAATTTCTCTAGTTCGTCAATCCGTTCGCGAGATATGGGTGTTTGAAGTCACGGAATGGTTGAGAAACCATCAAAATTTTCGCAAGTCTGATACTCGAAACCAATAACTACTATGGCCTAGGGCAAAAATACACATACCGTTGTAATCGGGCGAGTTTCTACTTTCAGATGCAACAGGCATTTCTCGAGTTCGTCAATCCGTTCGCGAGATATGGGAGTTTGAAGTTAAGGAATGGTTGAGAAACCATCAAAATTTTCGCAAGTCTGATACTCGAAACCAATAAGTGGAATAGCCTAGGGGAAAAATACACATAGCTTTGTAATCGGGCGAGTTTCTACTTTCAGATGCAACAGGAATTTCTCGAGTTCGTCAATCGGTTCGCGAGATATGGGAGCTTGAATTTAAGGAATGGTTGAGAAACCATCAAAATTTTCGCAAGTCTGATACTCGAAACCAATAACTACTATGGCCTAGGACAAAAATACACATACCGTTGTAATCGGGCGTGTTTCTGCTTTCAGATGCAACAGGAATTTCTCGAGTTCCTCATTCCGTTCGCGAGATATGGGAGTTTGAAGTGAAGGAATGTTTGAGAAACCATCAAAATTTTCGCAAGTCTGATACTCGAAACCAATAACTACCATGGCCTAGGGAAAAAATACACATACCGTTGTAATCGGGCGAGTTTCTACTTTCAGATGCAACAGGCATTTCTCGAGTTCGTCAATCCGTTCGCGAGATATGGGAGTTTGAAGTTAAGGAATGGTTGAGAAACCATCAAAATTTTCGCAAGTCTGATACTCGAAACCAATAAGTGGAATAGCCTAGGGGAATAGTACACATACCGTTGTAATCGGGCGAGTTTCTACTTTCAGATGCAACAGGATTTTCTCGAGTTCGTCAATCCGTTCGCGAGATATGGGAGTTTGAAGTTAAGGAATGGTTGAGAAACCATCAAAATTTTCGCAAGTCTGATACTCGAAACGAATAAGTGGAATTGCCTAGGGGAATAGTACACACACGGTTGTAATCGGGCGAGTTTCTGCTTTCAGATGCAACAGGAATTTCTCGAGTTCCTCATTCCGTTCGCGAGATATGGGAGTTTGAAGTTAAGGAATGGTTGAGAAACCATCAAAATTTTCGCAAGTCTGATACTCGATACCAATAAGTACTCTGGCCTAGGGCAAAAATACACATACCGTTGTAATCGGGCGAGTTTCTACTTTCAGGTGCAACAGGATTTTCTCGAGTTCGTCAATCCGTTCGCGAGATATGGGAGTTTGAAGTTAAGGAATGGTTGAGAAACCATCAAAATTTTCGCAAGTCTGATACTCGAAACCAATAAGTGGAATAGCCTAGGGGAATAGTACACATACCGTTGTATTCGGGCGAGTTTCTACTTTCAGATGCAACAGGATTTTCTCGATTTCGTCAATCCGTTCGCGAGATATGGGAGTTTGAAGTTAAGGAATGGTTGAGAAACCATCAAAATTTTCGCAAGTCTGATACTCGAAACCAATAAGTGGAATTGCCTAGGGGAATAGTACACACACGGTTGTAATCGGGCGAGTTTCTGCTTTCAGATGCAACAGGAATTTCTCGAGTTCCTCATTCGGTTCGCGAGGTATGGGAGTTTGAAGTTAAGGAATGGTTGAGAAACCATCAAAATTTTCGCAAGTCTGATACTCGATACCAATAAGTACTATGGCCTAGGGCAAAAATACACATACCGTTGTAATCGGGCGAGTTTCTACTTTCAGGTGCAACAGGATTTTCTCGAGTTCGTCAATCCGTTCGCGAGATATGGGAGTTTGAAGTTAAGGAATGGTTGAGAAACCATCAAAATTTTCGCAAGTCTGATACTCGATACCAATAAGTACTATGGCCTAGGGCAAAAATACACATACCGTTGTAATCGGGCGAGTTTCTACTTTCAGGTGCAACAGGATTTTCTCGAGTTCGTCAATCCGTTCGCGAGATATGGGAGTTTGAAGTTAAGGAATGGTTGAGAAACCATCAAAATTTTCGCAAGTGTGATACTCGAAACCAATACCTACTATGGCCTAGGGCAAAAATACACATGCCATTGTAATCAGGCGGGTTTCTGCTTTCAGATGCAACAGGAATTTCTCTAGTTCGTCAATCCGTTCGCGAGATATGGGTGTTTGAAGTCACGGAATGGTTGAGAAACCATCAAAATTTTCGCAAGTCTGATACTCGAAACCAATAACTACTATGGCCTAGGGCAAAAATACACATACCGTTGTAATCGGGCGAGTTTCTACTTTCAGATGCAACAGGCATTTCTCGAGTTCGTCAATCCGTTCGCGAGATATGGGAGTTTGAAGTTAAGGAATGGTTGAGAAACCATCAAAATTTTCGCAAGTCTGATACTCGAAACCAATAAGTGGAATAGCCTAGGGGAAAAATACACATAGCTTTGTAATCGGGCGAGTTTCTACTTTCAGATGCAACAGGAATTTCTCGAGTTCGTCAATCGGTTCGCGAGATATGGGAGCTTGAATTTAAGGAATGGTTGAGAAACCATCAAAATTTTCGCAAGTCTGATACTCGAAACCAATAACTACTATGGCCTAGGACAAAAATACACATACCGTTGTAATCGGGCGTGTTTCTGCTTTCAGATGCAACAGGAATTTCTCGAGTTCCTCATTCCGTTCGCGAGATATGGGAGTTTGAAGTGAAGGAATGTTTGAGAAACCATCAAAATTTTCGCAAGTCTGATACTCGAAACCAATAACTACCATGGCCTAGGGAAAAAATACACATACCGTTGTAATCGGGCGAGTTTCTACTTTCAGATGCAACAGGCATTTCTCGAGTTCGTCAATCCGTTCGCGAGATATGGGAGTTTGAAGTTAAGGAATGGTTGAGAAACCATCAAAATGTTCGCAAGTCTGATACTCGAAACCATTAACTACTATGGCCTAGGGCAAAAATACGCATACCGTTGTAATCGGGCGTGTTTCTGCCTTCAGATGCAACAAGAATTTCACGAGTTCGACAATCCGTTCGAGAGATATGGGAGACTGAAATTAAGGAATGGTTGAGAAACCATCAAAATTTTCGCAAGTCTGATACTCGAAACCAATAACAACTATGGCCTAGGGCAAAAATACACATACCGTTGTAATCGGGCGTGTTTCTGCTTTCAGATGCAACAAGAATTTCTCGAGTTCGACAATCCGTTCGCGAGATATGGGAGACTGAAATTAAGGAATGGTTGAGAAACAATCAAAATTTTCGCAATTCTGACACTCGAAACCAATAACTACTATGGCCTAGGACAAAAATACACATACCGTTTTAATCGGGCGAGTTCCTACTTTCAGATGCAACAGGCATTTCTCGAGTTCGTCAATCCGTTCGCGAGATATGGGAGTTTGAAGTTAAGGAATGGTTGAGAAACCATCAAAATTTTCGCAAGTCTGATACTCGAAACCAATAACTACTATGGCCTAGGGCAAAAATACACATACCGTTGTAATCGGGGGTGTTTCTGCTTTCAGGTGCAACAAGAATTTCTCGAGTTCGACAATCCGTTCGCGAGATATGGGAGACTGAAGTTAAGGAATGGTTGAGAAACAATCAAAATTTTCGCAAGTCTGACACTCGAAACCAATAACTACTATGGCCTAGGACAAAAACACACATACCGTTGTAATCGGGCGAGTTTCTGCTTTCAGATGCAACAGGATTTTCTCGAGTTCGTCAATCCGTTCGCGAGATATGGGAGTTTGAAGTTAAGGAATGGTTGAGAAACCATCAAAATTTTCGCAAGTCTGATACTCGAAACCAATAACTACTATGGTCTAGGACAAAAATACACATACCGTTGTAATCGTGCGAGTTTCTGCTTTCAGATGCAACAGGTTTTTCTCGATTTCGTCAATCCGTTCGCGAGATATGGGAGTATGAAGTTAAGGAATGGTTGAGAAACCATCAAAATTTTCGCAAGTCTGATACTCGAAACCAATAAGTGGAATAGCCTAGGGGAATAGTACACATACCGTTGTAATCGGGCGAGTTTCTACTTTCAGGTGCAACAGGAATTTCTCGAGTTCGTCAATCCGTTCGCGAGATATGGGAGTTTGAAGTTAAGGAATGGTTGAGAAACCATCAAAATTTTCGCAAGTCTGATACTCGAAACCAATAACTACTATGGCCTAGGGCAAAAATACACATACCGTTGTAATCGGGCGTGTTTCTCCTTTCAGATGCAACAGGAATTTCTCGAGTTCGACAATCCGTTCGCGAGATATGGGAGACTGAAATTATGGAATGGTTGAGAAACAATCAAAATTTTCGCAAGTCTGATACTCGAAACCAATAACTACAATGGCCTAGGGGAAAAATACACATACCGTTGTAATCGGGCGAGTTTCTACTTTCAGATGCAACAGGAATTTCTCGAGTTCGTCAATCGGTTCGCGAGATATGGGAGTTTGAATTTAAGGAATGGTTGAGAAACCATCAAAATTTTCGCAAGTCTGATACTCGAAACCAATAACTACTATGGCCTAGGACAAAAATACACATACCGTTGTAATCGGGCGTGTTTCTGCTTTCAGATGCAACAGGAATTTCTCGAGTTCGTCAATCCGTTCGCGAGATATGGGAGTTTGAAGTTAAGGAATGGTTGAGAAACCATCAAAATGTTCGCAAGTCTGATACTCGAAACCATTAACTACTATGGCCTAGGGCAAAAATACGCATACCGTTCTAATCGGGCGTGTTTCTGCCTTCAGATGCAACAAGAATTTCTCGAGTTCGACAATCCGTTCGAGAGATATGGGAGACTGAAATTAAGGAATGGTTGAGAAACCATCAAAATTTTCGCAAGTCTGATACTCGAAACCAATAACTACTATGGCCTAGGGCAAAAATACACATACCGTTGTAATCGGGGGTGTTTCTGCTTTCAGGTGCAACAAGAATTTCTCGAGTTCGACTATCCGTTCGCGAGATATGGGAGACTGAAGTTAAGGAATGGTTGAGAAACAATCAAAATTTTCGCAAGTCTGACACTCGAAACCAATAACTACTATGGCCTAGGACAAAAATACACATACCGTTGTAATCGGGCGAGTTTCTGCTTTCAGATGCAACAGGATTTTCTCGAGTTCGTCAATCCGTTCGCGAGATATGGGAGTTTGAAGTTAAGGAATGGTTGAGAAACCATCAAAATTTTCGCAAGTCTGATACTCGAAACCAATAACTACTATGGTCTAGGACAAAAATACACATACCGTTGTAATCGTGCGAGTTTCTGCTTTCAGATGCAACAGGTTTTTCTCGATTTCGTCAATCCGTTCGCGAGATATGGGAGTATGAAGTTAAGGAATGGTTGAGAAACCATCAAAATTTTCGCAAGTCTGATACTCGAAACCAATAAGTGGAATAGCCTAGGGGAATAGTACACATACCGTTGTAATCGGGCGAGTTTCTACTTTCAGGTGCAACAGGAATTTCTCGAGTTCGTCAATCCGTTCGCGACATATGGGAGTTTGAAGTTAAGGAATGGTTGAGAAACCATCAAAATTTTCGCAAGTCTGATACTCGAAACCAATAACTACTATGGCCTAGGGCAAAAATACACATACCGTTGTAATCGGGCGTGTTTCTCCTTTCAGATGCAACAGGAATTTCTCGAGTTCGACAATCCGTTCGCGAGATATGGGAGACTGAAATTAAGGAATGGTTGAGAAACTATCAAAATTTTCGCAAGTCTGATACTCGAAACCAATAACTACAATGGCCTGGGGGAAAAATACACATACCGTTGTAGTCGGGCGAGTTTCTACTTTCAGATGCAACAGGAATTTCTCGAGTTCGTCAATCGGTTCGCGAGATATGGGAGTTTGAATTTAAGGAATGGTTGAGAAACCATCAAAATTTTCGCAAGTCTGATACTCGAAACCAATAACTACTATGGCCTAGGACAAAAATACACATACCGTTGTAATCGGGCGAGTTTCTACTTTCAGATGCAACAGGAATTTCTCGAGTTCGTCAATCGGTTCGCGAGATATGGGAGACTGAAATTAAGGAATGGTTGAGAAACAATCAAAATTTTTGCAAGTCTGATACTCGAAACCAATAACTACTATGGCCTAGGGCAAAAATACACATACCGTTGTAATCGGGCGAGTTTCTGCTTTCAGATGCAACAGGATTTTCTCGAGTTCGTCAATCCGTTCGCGAGATATGGGAGTTTGAAGTTAAGGAATGGTTGAGAAACCATCAAAATTTTCGCAAGTCTGATACTCGAAACCAATAAGTGGAATTGCCTAGGGGAATAGTACACACACGGTTGTAATCGGGCGAGTTTCTGCTTTCAGATGCAACAGGAATTTCTCGAGTTCCTCATTCCATTCGCGAGATATGGGGGTTTGAAGTTAAGGAATGGTTGAGAAACCATCAAAATTTTCGCAAGTCTGATACTCGAAGCCAATAAGTGGAATTGCCTAGGGGAATAGTACACACACGGTTGTAATCGGGCGAGTTTCTGCTTTCAGATGCAACAGGAATTTCTCGAGTTCCTCATGCCGTTCGCGAGATATGGGAGTTTGAAGTTAAGGAATGGTTGAGAAACCATCAAAATTTTCGCAAGTCTGATACTCGATACCAATAAGTACTATGGCCTAGGGCAAAAATACACATACCGTTGTAATCGGGCGAGTTTCTACTTTCAGGTGCAACAGGATTTTCTCGAGTTCGTCAATCCGTTCGCGAGATATGGGAGTTTGAAGTTAAGGAATGGTTGAGAAACCATCAAAATTTTCGCAAGTCTGATACTCGAAACCAATAACTACTATGGCCTAGGGCAAAAATACACATACCGTTGTAATCGGGCGAGTTTCTACTTTCAGATGCAACAGGCATTTCTCGAGTTCGTCAATCCGTTCGCGAGATATGGGAGTTTGAAGTTAAGGAATGGTTGAGAAACCATCAAAATTTTCGCAAGTCTGATACTCGAAACCAATAACTACTATGGCCTAGGGCAAAAATACACATACCGTTGTAATCGGGGGTGTTTCTGCTTTCAGGTGCAACAAGAATTTCTCGAGTTCGACAATCCGTTCGCGAGATATGGGAGACTGAAGTTAAGGAATGGTTGAGAAACAATCAAAATTTTCGCAAGTCTGACACTCGAAACCAATAACTACTATGGCCTAGGACAAAAATACACATACCGTTGTAATCGGGCGAGTTTCTGCTTTCAGATGCAACAGGATTTTCTCGAGTTCGTCAATCCGTTCGCGAGATATGGGAGTTTGAAGTTAAGGAATGGTTGAGAAACCATCAAAATTTTCGCAAGTCTGATACTCGAAACCAATAACTACTATGGTCTAGGACAAAAATACACATACCGTTGTAATCGTGCGAGTTTCTGCTTTCAGATGCAACAGGTTTTTCTCGATTTCGTCAATCCGTTCGCGAGATATGGGAGTATGAAGTTAAGGAATGGTTGAGAAACCATCAAAATTTTCGCAAGTCTGATACTCGAAACCAATAAGTGGAATAGCCTAGGGGAATAGTACACATACCGTTGTAATCGGGCGAGTTTCTACTTTCAGGTGCAACTGGAATTTCTCGAGTTCGTCAATCCGTTCGCGAGATATGGGAGTTTGAAGTTAAGGAATGGTTGAGAAACCATCAAAATTTTCGCAAGTCTGATACTTGAAACCAATAACTACTATGGCCTAGGGCAAAAATACACATACCGTTGTAATCGGGCGTGTTTCTACTTTCAGGTGCAACAGGATTTTCTCGAGTTCGTCAATCCGATCGCGAGATATGGGAGTTTGAAGTTAAGGAATGGTTGAGAAACCATCAAAATTTTCGCAAGTCTGATACTCGAAACCAATAACTACTATGGCCTAGGACAAAAATACATATACCGTTGTAATCGGGCGAGTTTCTGCTTTCAGATGCAACAGGATTTTCTCGATTTCGTCAATCCGTTCGCGAGATATGGGAGTTTGAAGTTAAGGAATGGTTGAGAAACCATCAAAATTTTCGCAAGTCTGATACTCGAAACCAATAAGTGGAATAGCCTAGGGGAATAGTACACATACCGTTGTAATCGGGCGAGTTTCTACTTTCAGATGCAACAGGATTTTCTCGATTTCGTCAATCCGTTCGCGAGATATGGGAGTTTGAAGTTAAGGAATGGTTGAGAAACCATCAAAATTTTCGCAAGTCTGATACTCGAAACCAATAAGTGGAATTGCCTAGGGGAATAGTACACACACGGTTGTAATCGGGCGAGTTTCTGCTTTCAGATGCAACAGGAATTTCTCGAGTTCCTCATTCCGTTCGCGAGATATGGGAGTTTGAAGTTAAGGAATGGTTGAGAAACCATCAAAATTTTCGCAAGTCTGATACTCGATACCAATAAGTACTATGGCCTAGGGCAAAAATACACATACCGTTGTAATCGGGCGAGTTTCTACTTTCAGGTGCAACAGGATTTTCTCGAGTTCGTCAATCCGTTCGCGAGATATGGGAGTTTGAAGTTAAGGAATGGTTGAGAAACCATCAAAATTTTCGCAAGTCTGATACTCGATACCAATAGGTACTATGGCCTAGGGCAAAAATACACATACCGTTGTAATCGGGCGAGTTTCTACTTTCAGGTGC
The DNA here is from genome assembly GCF_051014685.1 of Ptiloglossa arizonensis. NCBI lineage: Eukaryota > Metazoa > Arthropoda > Insecta > Hymenoptera > Colletidae > Ptiloglossa > Ptiloglossa arizonensis. The sequence goes on along the minus strand of NW_027479282.1, from coordinate 138,062 downwards.
AACAGGATTTTCTCGAGTTCGTCAATCCGTTCGCGAGATATGGGTGTTTGAAGTCACGGAATGGTTGAGAAACCATCAAAATTTTCGCAAGTCTGATACTCGAAACCAATAACTACTATGGCCTAGGGCAAAAATACACATACCGTTGTAATCGGGCGAGTTTCTACTTTCAGATGCAACAGGCATTTCTCGAGTTCGTCAATCCGTTCGCGAGATATGGGAGTTTGAATTTAAGGAATGGTTGAGAAACCATCAAAATTTTCGCAAGTCTGATACTCGAATTCAATAACTACTATGGCCTAGGACAAAAATACACATACCGTTGTAATCGGGCGTATTTCTGCTTTCAGATGCAACAGGAATTTCTCGAGGTCCTCATGCCGTTCGCGAGATATGGGAGTTTGAAGTGAAGGAATGGTTGAGAAACCATCAAAATTTTCGCAAGTCTGATACTCGAAACCAATAAGTGGAATAGCCTAGGGGAATAGTACACATACCGTTGTAATCGGGCGAGTTTCTACTTTCAGGTGCAACTGGAATTTCTCGAGTTCGTCAATCCGTTCGCGAGATATGGGAGTTTGAAGTTAAGGAATGGTTGAGAAACCATCAAAATTTTCGCAAGTCTGATACTTGAAACCAATAACTACTATGGCCTAGGGCAAAAATACACATACCGTTGTAATCGGGCGTGTTTCTCCTTTCAGATGCAACAGGAATTTCTCGAGTTCGACAATCCGTTCGCGAGATATGGGAGACTGAAATTAAGGAATGGTTGAGAAACAATCAAAATTTTCGCAAGTCTGATACTCGAAACCAATAACTACTATGGCCTAGGGCAAAAATACACATACCTTTGTAATCGGGCGAGTTTCTACTTTCAGATGCAACAGGCATTTCTCGAGTTCGTCAATCCGTTCGCGAGATATGGGAGTTTGAAGTTAAGGAATGGTTGAGAAACCATCAAAATTTTCGCAAGTCTGATACTCGAAACCAATAACTACTATGGCCTAGGGCAAAAATACACATACCGTTGTAATCGGGCGTGTTTCTGATTTCTGATGCAACAAGAATTTCTCGAGTTCGACAATCCGTTCGCGAGATATGGGAGACTGAAATTAAGGAATGATTGAGAAACAATCAAAATTTTCGCAAGTCTGATACTCGAAACCAATAACTACTATGCCCTAGGGCAAAAATACACATACCGTTGTAATCGGGCGTGTTTCTGCTTTCAGATGCAACAGGAATTTCTCGATTTCGACAATCCGTTCGCGAGATATGGGAGACTGAAATTAAGGAATGGTTGAGAAACAATCAAAATTTTCGCAAGTCTGATACTCGAAACCAATAACTACTATGGCCTAGGGCAAAAATGCACATACCGTTGTAATCGGGCGAGTTTCTGCTTTCAGATGCAACAGGAATTTCTCGAGTTCGTCAATCGGTTCGCGAGATATGGGAGTTTGAATTTAAGGAATGGTTGAGAAACCATCAAAATTTTCGCAAGTCTAATTCTCGAAACCAATAAGTGGAATAGCCTAGGGGAATAGAACACACACGTTTGTAATCGGGCGAGTTTCTGCTTTCAGATGCAACAGGAATTTCTGGAGTTCCTCATTCCGTTCGCGAGATATGGGAGTTTGAAGTTAAGGAATGGTTGAGAAACCATCAAAATTTTCGCAAGTCTGATACTGGATACCAATAACTACTATGGCCTAGGGCAAAAATACACATGCCATTGTAATCAGGCGGGTTTCTGCTTTCAGATGCAACAGGAATTTCTCTAGTTCGTCAATCCGTTCGCGAGATATGGGTGTTTGAAGTCATGGAATGGTTGAGAAACCATCAAAATTTTCGCAAGTCTGATACTCGAAACCAATAACTACTATGGCCTAGGGCAAAAATACACATACCGTTGTAATCGGGCGAGTTTCTACTTTCAGATGCAACAGGCATTTCTCGAGTTCGTCAATCCGTTCGCGAGATATGGGAGTTTGAAGTTAAGGAATGGTTGAGAAACCATCAAAATTTTCGCAAGTCTGATACTCGAAACCAATAAGTGGAATAGCCTAGGGGAAAAATACACATAGCGTTGTAATCGGGCGAGTTTCTACTTTCAGATGCAACAGGAATTTCTCGAGTTCGTCTATCGGTTCGCGAGATATGGGAGCTTGAATTTAAGGAATGGTTGAGAAACCATCAAAATTTTCGCAAGTCTGATACTCGAAACCAATAACTACTATGGCCTACGACAAAAATGCACATACCGTTGTAATCGGGCGTGTTTCTGCTTTCAGATGCAACAGGAATTTCTCGAGTTCCTCATTCCGTTCGCGAGATATGGGAGTTTGAAGTGAAGGAATGTTTGAGAAACCATCAAAATTTTCGCAAGTCTGATACTCGAAACCAATAACTACTATGGCCTAGGGCAAAAATACACATACCTTTGTAATCGGGCGAGTTTCTACTTTCAGATGCAACAGGCATTTCTCGAGTTCGTCAATCCGTTCGCGAGATATGGGAGTTTGAAGTTAAGGAATGGTTGAGAAACCATCAAAATTTTCGCAAGTCTGATACTCGAAACCAATAACTACTATGGCCTAGGGCAAAAATACACATACCGTTGTAATCGGGCGTGTTTCTGATTTCTGATGCAACAAGAATTTCTCGAGTTCGACAATCCGTTCGCGAGATATGGGAGACTGAAATTAAGGAATGGTTGAGAAACAATCAAAATTTTCGCAAGTCTGATACTCGAAACCAATAACTACTATGCCCTAGGGCAAAAATACACATACCGTTGTAATCGGGCGTGTTTCTGCTTTCAGATGCAACAGGAATTTCTCGATTTCGACAATCCGTTCGCGAGATATGGGAGACTGAAATTAAGGAATGGTTGAGAAACAATCAAAATTTTCGCAAGTCTGATACTCGAAACCAATAACTACTATGGCCTAGGGCAAAAATGCACATACCGTTGTAATCGGGCGAGTTTCTGCTTTCAGATGCAACAGGAATTTCTCGAGTTCGTCAATCGGTTCGCGAGATATGGGAGTTTGAATTTAAGGAATGGTTGAGAAACCATCAAAATTTTCGCAAGTCTGATACTCGAAACCAATAACTACTATGGCCTAGGACAAAAATACACATACCGTTGTAATCGGGCGAGTTTCTGCTTTCAGATGCAACAGGATTTTCTCGAGTTCGTCGATCCGTACGCGAGATATGGGAGTTTGAAGTTAAGGAATGGTTGAGAAACCATCAAAATTTTCGCAAGTCTAATTCTCGAAACCAATAAGTGGAATAGCCTAGGGGAATAGAACACACACGTTTGTAATCGGGCGAGTTTCTGCTTTCAGATGCAACAGGAATTTCTCGAGTTCCTCATTCCGTTCGCGAGATATGGGAGTTTGAAGTTAAGGAATGGTTGAGAAACCATCAAAATTTTCGCAAGTCTGATACTGGATACCAATAACTACTATGGCCTAGGGCAAAAATACACATACCGTTGTAATCGGGCGTGTTTCTGCTTTCAGATGCAACAGAAATTTCTCGAGTTCGACAATCCGTTCGCGAGATATGGGAGTCTGAATTTAAGGAATGGTTGAGAAACCATCAAAATTTTCGCAAGTCTGATACTCGAAACCAATAACTACAATGGCCTGGGGGAAAAATACACATACCGTTGTAATCGGGCGAGTTTCTACTTTCAGATGCAACAGGAATTTCTCGAGTTCGTCAATCGGATCGCGAGATATGGGAGTTTGAATTTAAGGAATGGTTGAGATACCAACAAAATTTTCGCAAGTCTGATACTCGAAACCAATAACTACTATGGCCTAGGACAAAAATACACATACCGTTGTAATCGGGCGTGTTTCTGCTTTCAGATGCAACAGGAATTTCTCGAGTTCGACAACCCGTTCGCGAGATATGGGTGTCTGAAATTAAGGAATGGTTGAGAAACCATCAAAATTTTCGCAAGTCTGATACTCGAAACCAATAACTACTATGGCCTAGGGCAAAAATACACATACCGTTGTAATCGGGCGAGTTTCTACTTTCAGATGCAACAGGCATTTCTCGAGTTCGTCAATCCGTTCGCGAGATATGGGAGTTTGAAGTTAAGGAATGGTTGAGAAACTATCAAAATTTTCGCAAGTCTGATACTCGAAACCAATAACTACTACGGCCTAGGGCAAAAATACACATACCGTTGTAATCGGGCATGTTTCTGCTTTCAGATGCAACAGGAAATTCTCGAGTTCCTCATTCCGTTCGCGAGATATGGGAGTTTGATGTGAAGGAATGGTTGAGAAACCAACAAAATTTTCGCAAGTCTGATACTCGAAACCAGTAACTACTATGGCCTAGGACAAAAATGCACATACCGTTGTAATCGGGCGAGTTTCTACTTTCAGATGCAACAGGAATTTCTCGAGTTCCTCATTCCGTTTGCGAGATATGGGAGTTTGAAGTGAAGGAATGTTTGAGAAACCATCAAAATTTTCGCAAGTCTGATACTCGAAACCAATAAGTGGAATAGCCTAGGGGAGTAGTACACACACGGTTGTAATCGGGCGAGTTTCTTCTTTCAGATGCAACAGGAATTTCTCGAGTTCCTCATTCCGTTCGCGAGATATGGGTGTTTGAAGTTAAGGAATGGTTGAGAAACCATAAAAATTTTCGCAAGTCTGATACTCGATACCAATAACTACTATGGCCTAGGACAAAAATACACATACCGTTGTAATCGGGCGTGTTTCTGCTTTCAGATGCAACAGAAATTTCTCGAGTTCGACAATCCGTTCGCGAGATATGGGAGTCTGAATTTAAGGAATGGTTGAGAAACCATCAAAATTTTCGCAAGTCTGATACTCGAATCCAATAACTACTATGGCCTAGGGCAAAAATGCACATACCGTTGTAATCGGGAGAGTTTCTGCTTTCAGATGCAATAGGAATTTCTCGAGTTCGTCAATCCTTTCGCGAGATATGGGAGTTTGAAGTTAAGGAATGGTTGAGAAACCATCAAAATTTTCGCAAGTCTGATACTCGAAACCAATAAGTGGAATGGCCTAGGGAAAAGTACACACACGGCTGTAATCGCGCGAGTTTCTGCTTTCAGATGCAACAGGAATTTCTCGAGTTCCTCATTCCGTTCGCGAGATATGGGAGTTTGAAGTTAAGGAATGGTAGAGGAACCATCAAAATTTTCGCAAGTCTGATACCCGAAACCGATAACTACTGCGGCCTAGGGCAAAAATACACACACCGTTGTAATCGGGCGAGTTTCTGCTTTCAGATGCAACAGGATTTTCTCGAGTTCGTCAATCCGTTCGCGAGATATGGGAGTTTGAAGTTAAGGAATGGTTGAGAAACCATCAAAATTTCCGCAAGTCTGATACTCGAAACCAATAAGTGGAATAGCCTAGGGGAATAGTACACACACGGTTGTAATCGGGCGAGTTTCTTCTCTCAGATGCAACAGGAATTTCTCGAGTTCCTCATTCCGTTCGCGAGATATGGGAGTTTGAAGTTAAGGAATGGTTGAGAAACCATCAAAATTTTCGCAAGTCTGATACTCGAAACCAATAACTACTACGGCCTAGGGCAAAAATACACATACCGTTGTAATCGGACGAGTTTCTACTTTCAGGTGCAACAGGAATTTCTCGAGTTCGACAATCCGTTCGCGAGATATGGGAGACTGAAATTAAGGAATGGTTGAGAAACAATCAAAATTTTCGCAAGTCTGATACTCGAAACCAATAACTTCAATGGCCTGGGGGAAAAATACACATACCGTTGTAATCGGGCGAGTTTCTACTTTCAGATGCAACAGGAATTTCTCGAGTTCGTCAATCGGATCGCGAGATATGGGAGTTTGAATTTAAGGAATGGTTGAGAAACCAACAAAATTTTCGCAAGTCTGATACTCGAAACCAATAACTACTATGTCCTAGGACAAAAATACACATACCGTTGTAATCGGGCGTGTTTCTGCTTTCAGATGCAACAGGAATTTCTCGAGTTCCTCATTCAGTTCGCGATATATGGGAGTTTGAAGTGAAGGAATGTTTGAGAAACCATCAAAATTTTCGCAAGTCTGATACTCGAAACCAATAACTACTATGGCCTAGGGCAAAAATACACATACCGTTGTAATCGGGCGAGTTTCTACTTTCAGATGCAACAGGCATTTCTCGAGTTCGTCAATCCGTTCGCGAGATATGGGAGTTTGAAGTTAAGGAATGGTTGAGAAGCCATCAAAATTTTCGCAAGTCTGATACTCGAAACCGATAACTACTACGGCCTAGGGAAAAAATACACATACCGTTGTAATCGGGCGTGTTTCTGCTTTCAGATGCAACAGGAATTTGTCGAGGTCGTCAATCCGTTCGCGAGATATGGGAGTTTGAAGTTAAGGAATGGTTGAGAATCAATCAAAATTTTCGCAAGTCTGATACTCGAAACCAATAACTACTATGGCCTAGGGCAAAAATACCCATACCGTTGTAATCGGGCGTGTTTCTGCTTTCAGATGCAACAGGAATTTCTCGAGTTCGACAACCCGTTCACGAGGTATGGGTGTCTGAAATTAAGGAATGGTTGAGAAACCATCAAAATTTTCGCAAGTCTGATACTCGAAACCAATAACTACTGTTGCCTAGGGCAAAAATACACATACAGTTGTAATCGGGCGAGTTTCTGGTTTCAGATGCAATAGGAATTTCTCGAGTTCGTCAATCCGTTCGCGAGATATGGGAGTTTGAAGTTAAGGAATGGTTGAGAAACCATCAAAATTTTCGAAAGTCTGATACTCGAAACCAATAAGTGGAATGGCCTAGGGGAAAAGTACACACACGGTTGTAATCGGGCGAGTTTCTGTTTTCAGATGCAACAGGAATTTCTCGAGTTCCTCATTCCGTTCGCGAGATACGGGTGTTTGAAGTTATGGAATGGTTGAGAAACCATCAAAATTTTCGCAAGTCTGGTACTCGAAACCAATAACTACTATGGCCTAGGGCAATAATACACATACCGTTGTAATCGGGCGAGTTTCTGCTTTCAGATGCAACAGAAATTTCTCGAGTTCGTCAATCCGTTCGCGAGATATGGGAGTTTGAAGTTAAGGAATGGTTGAGAAACCATCAAAATTTTCGAAAGTCTGATACTCGAAACCAATAAGTGGAATGGCCTAGGGGAAAAGTACACACACGGTTGTAATCGGGCGAGTTTCTGTTTTCAGACGCAACAGGAATTTCTCGAGTTCCTCATTCCGTTCGCGAGATACGGGTGTTTGAAGTTATGGAATGGTTGAGAAACCATCAAAATTTTCGCAAGTCTGGTACTCGAAACCAATAACTACTATGGCCTAGGGCAATAATACACATACCGTTGTAATCGGGCGAGTTTCTGCTTTCAGATGCAACAGAAATTTCTCGAGTTCGTCAATCCGTTCGCGAGATATGGGAGTTTGAAGTTAAGGAATGGTTGAGAAACCATCAAAATTTTCGCAAGTCTGATACTCGAAACCAATAAGTGGAATGGCCTAGGGGAAAAGTACACACACGGTTGTAATCGGGCGAGTTTCGGTTTTCAGATGCAACAGGAATTTCTCGAGTTCCTCATTCCGTTCGCGAGATACGGGTGTTTGAAGTTATGGAATGGTTGAGAAACCATCAAAATTTTCGCAAGTCTGGTACTCGAAACCAATAACTACTATGGCCTAGGGCAAAAATACACACACCGTTGTAATCGGGCGAGTTTCTACTTTCAGATGCAACAGGAATTTCTCGAGTTCGTCAATCCGTTCGCGAGATATGGGAGTATGAAATTAAGGAATGGTTGAGAAACCATCAAAATTTTCGCAAGTCTGAGACTCGATACCAATAACTACTATGGCCTAGGGCAAAAATACACATACCGTTGTAATCGGGCGTGTTTCTGCTTTCAGATGCAACAGGAATTTCTCGAGTGCGACAATCCGTTCGCGAGATATGGGAGTCTGAATTTAAGGAATGGTTGAGAAACCATCAAAATTTTCGCAAGTCTGATATCGAAACCAATAACTACTATGGCCTAGGGCAAAAAAACACATGCCATTGTAATCAGGCGGGTTTCTGCTTTCAGGTGCAACAGGAATTTCTCGAGTTCGTCAATCCGCTCGCGAGATATGGGTGTTTGAAGTTATGGAATGGTTGAGAAACCATCAAAATTTTCGCAAGTCTGGTACTCGAAACCAATAACTACTATGGCCTAGGGCAAAAATACACATGCCACTGTAATCAGGCGGGTTCCTGCTTTCAGGTGCAACAGGAATTTCTCGAGTTCGTCAATCCGTTCGCGAGATATGGGAGTCTGAAATTAAGGAATGGTTGAGAAACCATCAAAATTTTCGCAAGTCTGATACTCGATACCAATAACTACTATGGCATAGGGCAAAAATACACATACCGTTGTAATCGGGCGTGTTTCTGCTCTCAGATGCAACAGGAATTTCTCTAGTTCCTCATTCCGTTCGCGAGATACGGGTGTTTGAAGTTATGGAATGGTTGAGAAACCATCAAAATTTTCGCAAGTCTGGTACTCGAAACCAATAACTACTATGGCCTAGGGCAAAAATACACATACCGTTGTAATCGGACGAGTTTCTACTTTCAGATGCAACAGGAATTTCTCTAGTTCGTCAATCCGTTCGCGAGATATGGGTGTTTGAAGTCATGGAATGGTTGAGAAACCATCAAAATTTTCGCAAGTCTGATACTCGAAACCAATAACTACTATGGCCTAGGGCAAAAATACACATACCGTTGTAATCGGGCGAGTTTCTACTTTCAGATGCAACAGGCATTTCTCGAGTTCGTCAATCCGTTCGCGAGATATGGGAGTTTGAAGTTAAGGAATGGTTGAGAAACCATCAAAATTTTCGCAAGTCTGATACTCGAAACCAATAAGTGGAATAGCCTAGGGGAAAAATACACATAGCGTTGTAATCGGGCGAGTTTCTACTTTCAGATGCAACAGGAATTTCTCGAGTTCGTCTATCGGTTCGCGAGATATGGGAGCTTGAATTTAAGGAATGGTTGAGAAACCATCAAAATTTTCGCAAGTCTGATACTCGAAACCAATAACTACTATGGCCTACGACAAAAATGCACATACCGTTGTAATCGGGCGTGTTTCTGCTTTCAGATGCAACAGGAATTTCTCGAGTTCCTCATTCCGTTCGCGAGATATGGGAGTTTGAAGTGAAGGAATGTTTGAGAAACCATCAAAATTTTCGCAAGTCTGATACTCGAAACCAATAACTACTATGGCCTAGGGCAAAAATACACATACCTTTGTAATCGGGCGAGTTTCTACTTTCAGATGCAACAGGCATTTCTCGAGTTCGTCAATCCGTTCGCGAGATATGGGAGTTTGAAGTTAAGGAATGGTTGAGAAACCATCAAAATTTTCGCAAGTCTGATACTCGAAACCAATAACTACTATGGCCTAGGGCAAAAATACACATACCGTTGTAATCGGGCGTGTTTCTGATTTCTGATGCAACAAGAATTTCTCGAGTTCGACAATCCGTTCGCGAGATATGGGAGACTGAAATTAAGGAATGGTTGAGAAACAATCAAAATTTTCGCAAGTCTGATACTCGAAACCAATAACTACTATGCCCTAGGGCAAAAATACACATACCGTTGTAATCGGGCGTGTTTCTGCTTTCAGATGCAACAGGAATTTCTCGATTTCGACAATCCGTTCGCGAGATATGGGAGACTGAAATTAAGGAATGGTTGAGAAACAATCAAAATTTTCGCAAGTCTGATACTCGAAACCAATAACTACTATGGCCTAGGGCAAAAATGCACATACCGTTGTAATCGGGCGAGTTTCTGCTTTCAGATGCAACAGGAATTTCTCGAGTTCGTCAATCGGTTCGCGAGATATGGGAGTTTGAATTTAAGGAATGGTTGAGAAACCATCAAAATTTTCGCAAGTCTGATACTCGAAACCAATAACTACTATGGCCTAGGACAAAAATACACATACCGTTGTAATCGGGCGAGTTTCTGCTTTCAGATGCAACAGGATTTTCTCGAGTTCGTCGATCCGTACGCGAGATATGGGAGTTTGAAGTTAAGGAATGGTTGAGAAACCATCAAAATTTTCGCAAGTCTAATTCTCGAAACCAATAAGTGGAATAGCCTAGGGGAATAGAACACACACGTTTGTAATCGGGCGAGTTTCTGCTTTCAGATGCAACAGGAATTTCTCGAGTTCCTCATTCCGTTCGCGAGATATGGGAGTTTGAAGTTAAGGAATGGTTGAGAAACCATCAAAATTTTCGCAAGTCTGATACTGGATACCAATAACTACTATGGCCTAGGGCAAAAATACACATACCGTTGTAATCGGGCGTGTTTCTGCTTTCAGATGCAACAGAAATTTCTCGAGTTCGACAATCCGTTCGCGAGATATGGGAGTCTGAATTTAAGGAATGGTTGAGAAACCATCAAAATTTTCGCAAGTCTGATACTCGAAACCAATAACTACAATGGCCTGGGGGAAAAATACACATACCGTTGTAATCGGGCGAGTTTCTACTTTCAGATGCAACAGGAATTTCTCGAGTTCGTCAATCGGATCGCGAGATATGGGAGTTTGAATTTAAGGAATGGTTGAGATACCAACAAAATTTTCGCAAGTCTGATACTCGAAACCAATAACTACTATGGCCTAGGACAAAAATACACATACCGTTGTAATCGGGCGTGTTTCTGCTTTCAGATGCAACAGGAATTTCTCGAGTTCGACAACCCGTTCGCGAGATATGGGTGTCTGAAATTAAGGAATGGTTGAGAAACCATCAAAATTTTCGCAAGTCTGATACTCGAAACCAATAACTACTATGGCCTAGGGCAAAAATACACATACCGTTGTAATCGGGCGAGTTTCTACTTTCAGATGCAACAGGCATTTCTCGAGTTCGTCAATCCGTTCGCGAGATATGGGAGTTTGAAGTTAAGGAATGGTTGAGAAACTATCAAAATTTTCGCAAGTCTGATACTCGAAACCAATAACTACTACGGCCTAGGGCAAAAATACACATACCGTTGTAATCGGGCATGTTTCTGCTTTCAGATGCAACAGGAAATTCTCGAGTTCCTCATTCCGTTCGCGAGATATGGGAGTTTGATGTGAAGGAATGGTTGAGAAACCAACAAAATTTTCGCAAGTCTGATACTCGAAACCAGTAACTACTATGGCCTAGGACAAAAATGCACATACCGTTGTAATCGGGCGAGTTTCTACTTTCAGATGCAACAGGAATTTCTCGAGTTCCTCATTCCGTTTGCGAGATATGGGAGTTTGAAGTGAAGGAATGTTTGAGAAACCATCAAAATTTTCGCAAGTCTGATACTCGAAACCAATAAGTGGAATAGCCTAGGGGAGTAGTACACACACGGTTGTAATCGGGCGAGTTTCTTCTTTCAGATGCAACAGGAATTTCTCGAGTTCCTCATTCCGTTCGCGAGATATGGGTGTTTGAAGTTAAGGAATGGTTGAGAAACCATAAAAATTTTCGCAAGTCTGATACTCGATACCAATAACTACTATGGCCTAGGACAAAAATACACATACCGTTGTAATCGGGCGTGTTTCTGCTTTCAGATGCAACAGAAATTTCTCGAGTTCGACAATCCGTTCGCGAGATATGGGAGTCTGAATTTAAGGAATGGTTGAGAAACCATCAAAATTTTCGCAAGTCTGATACTCGAATCCAATAACTACTATGGCCTAGGGCAAAAATGCACATACCGTTGTAATCGGGAGAGTTTCTGCTTTCAGATGCAATAGGAATTTCTCGAGTTCGTCAATCCTTTCGCGAGATATGGGAGTTTGAAGTTAAGGAATGGTTGAGAAACCATCAAATTTTCGCAAGTCTGATACTCGAAACCAATAAGTGGAATGGCCTAGGGAAAAGTACACACACGGCTGTAATCGCGCGAGTTTCTGCTTTCAGATGCAACAGGAATTTCTCGAGTTCCTCATTCCGTTCGCGAGATATGGGAGTTTGAAGTTAAGGAATGGTAGAGGAACCATCAAAATTTTCGCAAGTCTGATACCCGAAACCGATAACTACTGCGGCCTAGGGCAAAAATACACACACCGTTGTAATCGGGCGAGTTTCTGCTTTCAGATGCAACAGGATTTTCTCGAGTTCGTCAATCCGTTCGCGAGATATGGGAGTTTGAAGTTAAGGAATGGTTGAGAAACCATCAAAATTTCCGCAAGTCTGATACTCGAAACCAATAAGTGGAATAGCCTAGGGGAATAGTACACACACGGTTGTAATCGGGCGAGTTTCTTCTCTCAGATGCAACAGGAATTTCTCGAGTTCCTCATTCCGTTCGCGAGATATGGGAGTTTGAAGTTAAGGAATGGTTGAGAAACCATCAAAATTTTCGCAAGTCTGATACTCGAAACCAATAACTACTACGGCCTAGGGCAAAAATACACATACCGTTGTAATCGGACGAGTTTCTACTTTCAGGTGCAACAGGAATTTCTCGAGTTCGACAATCCGTTCGCGAGATATGGGAGACTGAAATTAAGGAATGGTTGAGAAACAATCAAAATTTTCGCAAGTCTGATACTCGAAACCAATAACTTCAATGGCCTGGGGGAAAAATACACATACCGTTGTAATCGGGCGAGTTTCTACTTTCAGATGCAACAGGAATTTCTCGAGTTCGTCAATCGGATCGCGAGATATGGGAGTTTGAATTTAAGGAATGGTTGAGAAACCAACAAAATTTTCGCAAGTCTGATACTCGAAACCAATAACTACTATGTCCTAGGACAAAAATACACATACCGTTGTAATCGGGCGTGTTTCTGCTTTCAGATGCAACAGGAATTTCTCGAGTTCCTCATTCAGTTCGCGATATATGGGAGTTTGAAGTGAAGGAATGTTTGAGAAACCATCAAAATTTTCGCAAGTCTGATACTCGAAACCAATAACTACTATGGCCTAGGGCAAAAATACACATACCGTTGTAATCGGGCGAGTTTCTACTTTCAGATGCAACAGGCATTTCTCGAGTTCGTCAATCCGTTCGCGAGATATGGGAGTTTGAAGTTAAGGAATGGTTGAGAAGCCATCAAAATTTTCGCAAGTCTGATACTCGAAACCGATAACTACTACGGCCTAGGGAAAAAATACACATACCGTTGTAATCGGGCGTGTTTCTGCTTTCAGATGCAACAGGAATTTGTCGAGGTCGTCAATCCGTTCGCGAGATATGGGAGTTTGAAGTTAAGGAATGGTTGAGAATCAATCAAAATTTTCGCAAGTCTGATACTCGAAACCAATAACTACTATGGCCTAGGGCAAAAATACCCATACCGTTGTAATCGGGCGTGTTTCTGCTTTCAGATGCAACAGGAATTTCTCGAGTTCGACAACCCGTTCACGAGGTATGGGTGTCTGAAATTAAGGAATGGTTGAGAAACCATCAAAATTTTCGCAAGTCTGATACTCGAAACCAATAACTACTGTTGCCTAGGGCAAAAATACACATACAGTTGTAATCGGGCGAGTTTCTGGTTTCAGATGCAATAGGAATTTCTCGAGTTCGTCAATCCGTTCGCGAGATATGGGAGTTTGAAGTTAAGGAATGGTTGAGAAACCATCAAAATTTTCGAAAGTCTGATACTCGAAACCAATAAGTGGAATGGCCTAGGGGAAAAGTACACACACGGTTGTAATCGGGCGAGTTTCTGTTTTCAGATGCAACAGGAATTTCTCGAGTTCCTCATTCCGTTCGCGAGATACGGGTGTTTGAAGTTATGGAATGGTTGAGAAACCATCAAAATTTTCGCAAGTCTGGTACTCGAAACCAATAACTACTATGGCCTAGGGCAATAATACACATACCGTTGTAATCGGGCGAGTTTCTGCTTTCAGATGCAACAGAAATTTCTCGAGTTCGTCAATCCGTTCGCGAGATATGGGAGTTTGAAGTTAAGGAATGGTTGAGAAACCATCAAAATTTTCGAAAGTCTGATACTCGAAACCAATAAGTGGAATGGCCTAGGGGAAAAGTACACACACGGTTGTAATCGGGCGAGTTTCTGTTTTCAGACGCAACAGGAATTTCTCGAGTTCCTCATTCCGTTCGCGAGATACGGGTGTTTGAAGTTATGGAATGGTTGAGAAACCATCAAAATTTTCGCAAGTCTGGTACTCGAAACCAATAACTACTATGGCCTAGGGCAATAATACACATACCGTTGTAATCGGGCGAGTTTCTGCTTTCAGATGCAACAGAAATTTCTCGAGTTCGTCAATCCGTTCGCGAGATATGGGAGTTTGAAGTTAAGGAATGGTTGAGAAACCATCAAAATTTTCGCAAGTCTGATACTCGAAACCAATAAGTGGAATGGCCTAGGGGAAAAGTACACACACGGTTGTAATCGGGCGAGTTTCGGTTTTCAGATGCAACAGGAATTTCTCGAGTTCCTCATTCCGTTCGCGAGATACGGGTGTTTGAAGTTATGGAATGGTTGAGAAACCATCAAAATTTTCGCAAGTCTGGTACTCGAAACCAATAACTACTATGGCCTAGGGCAAAAATACACACACCGTTGTAATCGGGCGAGTTTCTACTTTCAGATGCAACAGGAATTTCTCGAGTTCGTCAATCCGTTCGCGAGATATGGGAGTATGAAATTAAGGAATGGTTGAGAAACCATCAAAATTTTCGCAAGTCTGAGACTCGATACCAATAACTACTATGGCCTAGGGCAAAAATACACATACCGTTGTAATCGGGCGTGTTTCTGCTTTCAGATGCAACAGGAATTTCTCGAGTGCGACAATCCGTTCGCGAGATATGGGAGTCTGAATTTAAGGAATGGTTGAGAAACCATCAAAATTTTCGCAAGTCTGATATCGAAACCAATAACTACTATGGCCTAGGGCAAAAAAACACATGCCATTGTAATCAGGCGGGTTTCTGCTTTCAGGTGCAACAGGAATTTCTCGAGTTCGTCAATCCGCTCGCGAGATATGGGTGTTTGAAGTTATGGAATGGTTGAGAAACCATCAAAATTTTCGCAAGTCTGGTACTCGAAACCAATAACTACTATGGCCTAGGGCAAAAATACACATGCCACTGTAATCAGGCGGGTTCCTGCTTTCAGGTGCAACAGGAATTTCTCGAGTTCGTCAATCCGTTCGCGAGATATGGGAGTCTGAAATTAAGGAATGGTTGAGAAACCATCAAAATTTTCGCAAGTCTGATACTCGATACCAATAACTACTATGGCATAGGGCAAAAATACACATACCGTTGTAATCGGGCGTGTTTCTGCTCTCAGATGCAACAGGAATTTCTCGAGTTCCTCATTCCGTTCGCGAGATACGGGTGTTTGAAGTTATGGAATGGTTGAGAAACCATCAAAATTTTCGCAAGTCTGGTACTCGAAACCAATAACTACTATGGCCTAGGGCAAAAATACACATACCGTTGTAATCGGACGAGTTTCTACTTTCAGGTGCAACAGGAATTTCTCGAGTTCGACAATCCGTTCGCGAGATATGGGAGACTGAAATTAAGGAATGGTTGAGAAACAATCAAAATTTTCGCAAGTCTGATACTCGAAACCAATAACTTCAATGGCCTGGGGGAAAAATACACATACCGTTGTAATCGGGCGAGTTTCTACTTTCAGATGCAACAGGAATTTCTCGAGTTCGTCAATCGGATCGCGAGATATGGGAGTTTGAATTTAAGGAATGGTTGAGAAACCAACAAAATTTTCGCATGTCTGATACTCGAAACCAATAACTACTATGTCCTAGGACAAAAATACACATACCGTTGTAATCGGGCGTGTTTCTGCTTTCAGATGCAACAGGAATTTCTCGAGTTCCTCATTCAGTTCGCGATATATGGGAGTTTGAAGTGAAGGAATGTTTGAGAAACCATCAAAATTTTCGCAAGTCTGATACTCGAAACCAATAACTACTATGGCCTAGGGCAAAAATACACATACCGTTGTAATCGGGCGAGTTTCTACTTTCAGATGCAACAGGCATTTCTCGAGTTCGTCAATCCGTTCGCGAGATATGGGAGTTTGAAGTTAAGGAATGGTTGAGAAGCCATCAAAATTTTCGCAAGTCTGATACTCGAAACCGATAACTACTACGGCCTAGGGAAAAAATACACATACCGTTGTAATCGGGCGTGTTTCTGCTTTCAGATGCAACAGGAATTTGTCGAGGTCGTCAATCCGTTCGCGAGATATGGGAGTTTGAAGTTAAGGAATGGTTGAGAATCAATCAAAATTTTCGCAAGTCTGATACTCGAAACCAATAACTACTATGGCCTAGGGCAAAAATACCCATACCGTTGTAATCGGGCGTGTTTCTGCTTTCAGATGCAACAGGAATTTCTCGAGTTCGACAACCCGTTCACGAGGTATGGGTGTCTGAAATTAAGGAATGGTTGAGAAACCATCAAAATTTTCGCAAGTCTGATACTCGAAACCAATAACTACTGTTGCCTAGGGCAAAAATACACATACAGTTGTAATCGGGCGAGTTTCTGGTTTCAGATGCAATAGGAATTTCTCGAGTTCGTCAATCCGTTCGCGAGATATGGGAGTTTGAAGTTAAGGAATGGTTGAGAAACCATCAAAATTTTCGAAAGTCTGATACTCGAAACCAATAAGTGGAATGGCCTAGGGGAAAAGTACACACACGGTTGTAATCGGGCGAGTTTCTGTTTTCAGATGCAACAGGAATTTCTCGAGTTCCTCATTCCGTTCGCGAGATACGGGTGTTTGAAGTTATGGAATGGTTGAGAAACCATCAAAATTTTCGCAAGTCTGGTACTCGAAACCAATAACTACTATGGCCTAGGGCAATAATACACATACCGTTGTAATCGGGCGAGTTTCTGCTTTCAGATGCAACAGAAATTTCTCGAGTTCGTCAATCCGTTCGCGAGATATGGGAGTTTGAAGTTAAGGAATGGTTGAGAAACCATCAAAATTTTCGAAAGTCTGATACTCGAAACCAATAAGTGGAATGGCCTAGGGGAAAAGTACACACACGGTTGTAATCGGGCGAGTTTCTGTTTTCAGACGCAACAGGAATTTCTCGAGTTCCTCATTCCGTTCGCGAGATACGGGTGTTTGAAGTTATGGAATGGTTGAGAAACCATCAAAATTTTCGCAAGTCTGGTACTCGAAACCAATAACTACTATGGCCTAGGGCAATAATACACATACCGTTGTAATCGGGCGAGTTTCTGCTTTCAGATGCAACAGAAATTTCTCGAGTTCGTCAATCCGTTCGCGAGATATGGGAGTTTGAAGTTAAGGAATGGTTGAGAAACCATCAAAATTTTCGCAAGTCTGATACTCGAAACCAATAAGTGGAATGGCCTAGGGGAAAAGTACACACACGGTTGTAATCGGGCGAGTTTCGGTTTTCAGATGCAACAGGAATTTCTCGAGTTCCTCATTCCGTTCGCGAGATACGGGTGTTTGAAGTTATGGAATGGTTGAGAAACCATCAAAATTTTCGCAAGTCTGGTACTCGAAACCAATAACTACTATGGCCTAGGGCAAAAATACACACACCGTTGTAATCGGGCGAGTTTCTACTTTCAGATGCAACAGGAATTTCTCGAGTTCGTCAATCCGTTCGCGAGATATGGGAGTATGAAATTAAGGAATGGTTGAGAAACCATCAAAATTTTCGCAAGTCTGAGACTCGATACCAATAACTACTATGGCCTAGGGCAAAAATACACATACCGTTGTAATCGGGCGTGTTTCTGCTTTCAGATGCAACAGGAATTTCTCGAGTGCGACAATCCGTTCGCGAGATATGGGAGTCTGAATTTAAGGAATGGTTGAGAAACCATCAAAATTTTCGCAAGTCTGATATCGAAACCAATAACTACTATGGCCTAGGGCAAAAAAACACATGCCATTGTAATCAGGCGGGTTTCTGCTTTCAGGTGCAACAGGAATTTCTCGAGTTCGTCAATCCGCTCGCGAGATATGGGTGTTTGAAGTTATGGAATGGTTGAGAAACCATCAAAATTTTCGCAAGTCTGGTACTCGAAACCAATAACTACTATGGCCTAGGGCAAAAATACACATGCCACTGTAATCAGGCGGGTTCCTGCTTTCAGGTGCAACAGGAATTTCTCGAGTTCGTCAATCCGTTCGCGAGATATGGGAGTCTGAAATTAAGGAATGGTTGAGAAACCATCAAAATTTTCGCAAGTCTGATACTCGATACCAATAACTACTATGGCATAGGGCAAAAATACACATACCGTTGTAATCGGGCGTGTTTCTGCTCTCAGATGCAACAGGAATTTCTCGAGTTCCTCATTCCGTTCGCGAGATACGGGTGTTTGAAGTTATGGAATGGTTGAGAAACCATCAAAATTTTCGCAAGTCTGGTACTCGAAACCAATAACTACTATGGCCTAGGGCAAAAATACACATGCCATTGTAATCAGGCGGGTTTCTGCTTTCAGATGCAACAGGAATTTCTCGAGTTCGTCAATCCGTTCGCGAGATATGGGTGTTTGAAGTTGTGGAATGGTTGAGGAACCATCAAAATTTTCGCAAGTCTGATACTCGAAACCAATAACTACTATGGCCTAGGGCAAAAATACACGTACCGTTGTAATCGGAAGAGTTTCTGCTTTCAGATGCAACAGGAACTTCTCGAGTTCGTCAATCCGTTCGCGAGATTCGGGAGTTTGAAGTGAAGGAATGGTTGAGAAACCATCAAAATTTTCGCAAGTCTGGTACTCGAAACCAATAACTACTGTGGCCTAGGGCAAAAATACACATGCCATTGTAATCAGGCGGGTTTCTGCTTTCAGATGCAACAGGAATTTCTCGAGTTCGTCAATCCGTTCGCGAGATATGGGTGTTTGAAGTTATGGAATGGTTGAGAAACCATCAAAATTTTCGCAAGTCTGATACTCGAAACCAATAACTACTATGGCCTAGGGCAAAAATACACGTACCGTTGTAATCGGACGAGTTTCTGCTTCCAGATGCAACAGGAAGTTCTCGAGTTCGTCAATCCGTTCGCGAGATTCGGGAGTTTGGAGTGAAGGAATGGTTGAGAAACCGTCAAAATTTTCGCAAGTCTGGTACTCGATACCAATAACTACTATGGCCTAGGGCAAAAATACACATGCCACTGTAATCAGGCGGGTTTCTGCTTTCAGGTGCAACAGGAATTTCACGAGTTCGTCAATCCGCTCGCGAGATATGGGTGTTTGAAGTTATGGAATGGTTGAGAAACCATCAAAATTTTCGCAATTCTGATACTCGAAACCAATAAGTGGAATGGCCTAGGGGAAAAGTACACACACGGTTGTAATCGGGCGGGCTTCTGCTTTCAGATGCAACAGGAATTTCTCGAGTTCCTCATTCCGTTCGCGAGATATGGGAGTTTGAAGTTAAGGAATGGTTGAGAAACCATCAAAGTTTTCGCAAGTCTGATACTCGATACCAATAACTACTATGGCCTAGGGCAAAAATACACATACCGTTGTAATCGGGCGACTTTCTGCTTTCAGATGCAATAGGAATTTCTCGAGTTCGTCAATCCGTTCGCGAGATATGGGAGTTTGAAGTTAAGGAATGGTTGAGGAACCATCAAAATTTTCGAAAGTCTGATACTCGAAACCAATAACTACTATGGCCTAGGGCAACAATACACATACCGTTGTAATCGGACGAGTTTCTGCTTTCAGATGCAACAGGATTTTCTCGAGTTCGTCAATCCGTTCGCGAGATATGGGAGTTTGAAGTTAAGGAATGGTTGAGAAACCATCAAAATTTTCGCAAGTCTGATACACGAAACCAATGACTACTATGGCCTAGGGCAAAAATACACATACCGTTGTAATCGGACGAGTTTCTGCTTTCAGATGCAACAGGAACTTCTCGAGTTCGTCAATCCGTTCGCGAGATATGGGAGTTTGAAGTGAAGCAATGGTTGAGAAACCATCAAAATTTTCGCAAGTCTAATACTCGAAACCAATAACTACTATGGCCTAGGTCAAAAATACACATACTGTTGTAATCGGGCGTGTTTCTGCTTTCAGATGCAACAGGAATTTCTCGAGTTCGACAACCCGTTCGCGAGATATGGGTGTCTGAAATTAAGGAATGGTTGAGAAACCATCAAAATTTTCGCAAGTCTGATACTCGAAACCAATAACTACTATGGCCTAGGGCAAAAATACACATACCGTTGTAATCGGGCGACTTTCTGCTTTCAGATGCAATAGGAATTTCTCGAGTTCGTCAATCCGTTCGCGAGATATGGGAGTTTGAAGTTAAGGAATGGTTGAGGAACCATCAAAATTTTCGAAAGTCTGATACTCGAAACCAATAACTACTATGGCCTAGGGCAACAATACACATACCGTTGTAATCGGACGAGTTTCTGCTTTCAGATGCAACAGGATTTTCTCGAGTTCGTCAATCCGTTCGCGAGATATGGGAGTTTGAAGTTAAGGAATGGTTGAGAAACCATCAAAATTTTCGCAAGTCTGATACACGAAACCAATGACTACTATGGCCTAGGGCAAAAATACACATACCGTTGTAATCGGACGAGTTTCTGTTTTCAGATGCAACAGGAACTTCTCGAGTTCGTCAATCCGTTCGCGAGATATGGGAGTTTGAAGTGAAGCAATGGTTGAGAAACCATCAAAATTTTCGCAAGTCTGATACTCGAAACCAATAACTACTATGGCCTAGGGCAAAAATACACATGCCACTGTAATCAGGCGGGTTCCTGCTTTCAGGTGCAACAGGAATTTCTCGAGTTCGTCAATCCGTTCGCGAGATACGGGAGTCTGAAATTAAGGAATGGTTGAGAAACCATCAAAATTTTCGCAAGTCTGATACTCGATACCAATAACTACTATGGCATAGGGCAAAAATACACATACCGTTGTAATCGGGCGTGTTTCTGCTCTCAGATGCAACAGGAATTTCTCGAGTTCCTCATTCCGTTCGCGAGATACGGGTGTTTGAAGTTATGGAATGGTTGAGAAACCATCAAAATTTTCGCAAGTCTGGTACTCGAAACCAATAACTACTATGGCCTAGGGCAAAAATACACATGCCATTGTAATCAGGCGCGTTTCTGCTTTCAGATGCAACAGGAATTTCTCGAGTTCGTCAATCCGTTCGCGAGATATGGGTGTTTGAATTTGTGGAATGGTTGAGAAACCATCAAAATTTTCGCAAGTCTGATACTCGAAACCAATAACTACTATGGCCTAGGGCAAAAATACACGTACCGTTGTAATCGGAAGAGTTTCTGCTTTCAGATGCAACAGGAACTTCTCGAGTTCGTCAATCCGTTCGCGAGATTCGGGAGTTTGAAGTGAAGGAATGGTTGAGAAACCATCAAAATTTTCGCAAGTCTGGTACTCGAAACCAATAACTACTGTGGCCTAGGGCAAAAATACACATACAGTTGTAATCGGGCGAGTTTCTGCTTTCAGATGCAATAGGAATTTCTCGAGTTCGACAATCCGTTCGCGAGATATGGGAGTCTGAATTTAAGGAATGGTTGAGAAACGATCAAAATTTTCGCAAGTCTGATACTCGAAACCAA
This sequence comes from Ptiloglossa arizonensis, assembly GCF_051014685.1. Taxonomy (NCBI): domain Eukaryota; kingdom Metazoa; phylum Arthropoda; class Insecta; order Hymenoptera; family Colletidae; genus Ptiloglossa; species Ptiloglossa arizonensis. The sequence continues at coordinate 116,365 of NW_027479282.1, read as the reverse complement.
TAACTACTATGGCCTAGGGCAAAAATACACATGCCATTGTAATCAGGCGGGTTTCTGCTTTCAGATGCAACAGGAATTTCTCGAGTTCGTCAATCCGTTCGCGAGATATGGGTGTTTGAAGTTATGGAATGGTTGAGAAACCATCAAAATTTTCGCAAGTCTGATACTCGAAACCAATAACTACTATGGCCTAGGGCAAAAATACACGTACCGTTGTAATCGGACGAGTTTCTGCTTCCAGATGCAACAGGAAGTTCTCGAGTTCGTCAATCCGTTCGCGAGATTCGGGAGTTTGAAGTGAAGGAATGGTTGAGAAACCGTCAAAATTTTCGCAAGTCTGGTACTCGATACCAATAACTACTATGGCCTAGGGCAAAAATACACATACCGTTGTAATCGGGCGTGTTTCTGCTTTCAGATGCAACAGGAATTTCTCGAGTGCGACAATCCGTTCGCGAGATATGGGAGTCTGAATTTAAGGAATGGTTGAGAAACCATCAAAATTTTCGCAAGTCTGATATCGAAACCAATAACTACTATGGCCTAGGGCAAAAATACACATGTCATTGTAATAAGGCGGGTTTCTGCTTTCAGGTGCAACAGGAATTTCTCGAGTTCGTCAATCCGCTCGCGAGATATGGGTGTTTGAAGTTATGGAATGGTGGAGAAACCATCAAAATTTTCGCAAGTCTGGTACTCGAAACCAATAACTACTATGGCCTAGGGCAAAAATACACATGCCACTGTAATCAGGCGGGTTTCTGCTTTCAGGTGCAACAGGAATTTCACGAGTTCGTCAATCCGCTCGCGAGATATGGGTGTTTGAAGTTATGGAATGGTTGAGAAACCATCAAAATTTTCGCAATTCTGATACTCGAAACCAATAACTACTACGGCCTAGGGCAAAAATACACATACTGTTGTAATCGGGCGTGTTTCTGCTTTCAGATGCAACAGGAATTTCTCGAGTTCGACAACCCGTTCGCGAGATATGGGTGTCTGAAATTAAGGAATGGTTGAGAAACCATCAAAATTTTCGCAAGTCTGATATCGAAACCAATAACTACTATGGCCTAGGGCAAAAATACACATGCCACTGTAATCAGGCGGGTTTCTGCTTTCAGGTGCAACAGGAATTTCACGAGTTCGTCAATCCGCTCGCGAGATATGGGTGTTTGAAGTTATGGAATGGTTGAGAAACCATCAAAATTTTCGCAATTCTGATACTCGAAACCAATAAGTGGAATGGCCTAGGGGAAAAGTACACACACGGTTGTAATCGGGCGGGCTTCTGCTTTCAGATGCAACAGGAATTTCTTGAGTTCCTCATTCCGTTCGCGAGATATGGGAGTTTGAAGTTAAGGAATGGTTGAGAAACCATCAAAGTTTTCGCAAGTCTGATACTCGATACCAATAACTACTATGGCCTAGGGCAAAAATACACATACCGTTGTAATCGGGCGTGTTTCTGCTTTCAGATGCAACAGGAACTTGTCGAGTTCGACAATCCGTTCGCGAGATATGGGAGTTTGAAGTTAAGGAATGGTTGAGAAACCATCAAAATTTTCGCAAGTCTGATACTCGAAACCAATAACTACTATGGCCTAGGTCAAAAATACACATACTGTTGTAATCGGGCGTGTTTCTGCTTTCAGATGCAACAGGAATTTCTCGAGTTCGACAACCCGTTCGCGAGATATGGGTGTCTGAAATTAAGGAATGGTTGAGAAACCATCAAAATTTTCGCAAGTCTGATACTCGAAACCAATAACTACTATGGCCTAGGGCAAAAATACACATACCGTTGTAATCGGGCGACTTTCTGCTTTCAGATGCAATAGGAATTTCTCGAGTTCGTCAATCCGTTCGCGAGATATGGGAGTTTGAAGTTAAGGAATGGTTGAGGAACCATCAAAATTTTCGAAAGTCTGATACTCGAAACCAATAACTACTATGGCCTAGGGCAACAATACACATACCGTTGTAATCGGACGAGTTTCTGCTTTCAGATGCAACAGGATTTTCTCGAGTTCGTCAATCCGTTCGCGAGATATGGGAGTTTGAATTTAAGGAATGGTTGAGAAACCATCAAAATTTTCGCAAGTCTGACACACGAAACCAATGACTACTATGGCCTAGGGCAAAAATACACATACCGTTGTAATCGGACGAGTTTCTGCTTTCAGATGCAACAGGAACTTCTCGAGTTCGTCAATCCGTTCGCGAGATATGGGAGTTTGAAGTGAAGCAATGGTTGAGAAACCATCAAAATTTTCGCAAGTCTGATACTCGAAACCAATAACTACTATGGCCTAGGACAAAAATACACATACCGTTGTAATCGGGCGTGTTTCTGCTTTCAGATGCAACAGGAATTTCTCGAGTTCCTCATTCCGTTCGCGAGATATGGGAGTTTGAAGTGAAGGAATGTTTGAGAAACCGTCAAAATTTTCGCAAGTCTGATACTCGAAACCAATAACTACTATGGCCTAGGGCAAAAATACACATACCGTTGTAATCGGGCGAGTTTCTACTTTCAGATGCAACAGGCATTTCTCGAGTTCGTCAATCCGTTCGCGAGATATGGGAGTTTGAAGTTAAGGAATGGTTGAGAAACTATCAAAATTTTCGCAAGTCTGAAACTCGAAACCAATAACTACTACGGCCTAGGGCAAAAATACACATACCGTTGTAACCGGGCGTGTTTCTGCTTTCAGATGCAACAGGAATTTCTCGAGTTCCTCATTCCGTTCGCGAGATATGGGAGTTTGAATTGAAGGAATGTTTGAGAAACCATCAAAATTTTCGCAAGTCTGATACTCGAAACAAATAACTACTATGGCCTAGGGCAAAAATACACATACCGTTGTAATCGGGCGAGTTTCTACTTTCAGATGCAACAGGAATTTCTCGAGTTCGTCAATCGGATCGCGAGATATGGGAGTTTGAATTTAAGGAATGGTTGAGAAACCAACAAAATTTTCGCAAGTCTGATACTCGAAACCAATAACTACTATGGCCTAGGGCAAAAATACACATACCGTTGTAATCGGGCGTGTTTCTGCTTTCAGATGCAACAGAAATTTCTCGAGTTCGACAATCCGTTCGCGAGATATGGGAGTCTGAATTTAAGGAATGGTTGAGAAACCATCAAAATTTTCGCAAGTCTGATACTCGAATCCAATAACTACAATGGCCTGGGGGAAAAATACACATACCGTTGTAATCGGGCGAGTTTCTACTTTCAGATGCAACAGGAATTTCTCGAGTTCGTCAATCGGATCGCGAGATATGGGAGTTTGAATTTAAGGAATGATTGAGAAACCAACAAAATTTTCGCAAGTCTGATACTCGAAACCAATAACTACTACGGCCTAGGACAAAAATACACATACCGTTGTAATCGGGCGTGTTTGTGCTTTCAGATGCAACAGGAATTTCTCGAGTTCCTCATTCCGTTCGCGAGATATGGGAGTTTGAAGTGAAGGAATGTTTGAGAAACCATCAAAATTTTCGCAAGTCTGATACTCGAAACCAATAACTACTATGGCCTAGGGCAAAAATACACATACCGTTGTAATCGGGCGAGTTTCTGCTTTCAGATGCAACAGGATTTTCTCGAGTTCATCAATCCGTTCGCGAGATATGGGTGTTTGAAGTTAAGGAATGGTTGAGAAACCATCAAAATTTTCGCAAGTCTGATACTCGAAACCAATAAGTGGAATAGCCTAGGGGAATAGTACACACACGGTTGTAATCGGGCGAGTTTCTTCTTTCAGATGCAACAGGAATTTCTCGAGTTCCTCATTCCGTTCGCGAGATATGGGAGCTTGAAGTTAAGGAATGGTTGAGAAACCATCAAAATTTTCGCAAGTCTGATACTCGAAACCAATAACTACTACGGCCTAGGGCAAAAATACACATACCGTTGTTGTCGGGCGAGTTTCTACTTTCAGGTGCAACAGGAATTTCTCGAGTTCGACAATCCGTTCGCGAGATATGGGAGACTGAAATTAAGGAATGGTTGAGAAACAATCAAAATTTTCGCAAGTCTGATACTCGAAACCAATAACTACAATGGCCTGGGGGAGAAATACACATACCGTTGTAATCGGGCGAGTTTCTACTTTCAGATGCAACAGGAATTTCTCGAGTTCGTCAATCGGATCGCGAGATATGGGAGTTTGAATTTAAGGAATGATTGAGAAACCAACAAAATTTTCGCAAGTCTGATACTCGAAACCAATAACTACTATGGCCTAGGACAAAAATACACATACCGTTGTAATCGGGCGTGTTTCTGCTTTCAGATGCAACAGGAATTTCTCGAGTTCCTCATTCCGTTCGCGAGATATGGGAGTTTGAAGTGAAGGAATGTTTGAGAAACCGTCAAAATTTTCGCAAGTCTGATACTCGAAACCAATAACTACTATGGCCTAGGGCAAAAATACACATACCGTTGTAATCGGGCGAGTTTCTACTTTCAGATGCAACAGGCATTTCTCGAGTTCGTCAATCCGTTCGCGAGATATGGGAGTTTGAAGTTAAGGAATGGTTGAGAAACTATCAAAATTTTCGCAAGTATGATACTCGAAACCAATAACTACTACGGCCTAGGGCAAAAATACACATACGGTTGTAACCGGGCGTGTTTCTGCTTTCAGATGCAACAGGAATTTCTCGAGTTCCTCATTCCGTTCGCGAGATATGGGAGTTTGAAGTGAAGGAATGTTTGAGAAACCATCAAAATTTTCGCAAGTCTGATATCGAAACCAATAACTACTATGGCCTAGGGCAAAAATACACATGTCATTGTAATAAGGCGGGTTTCTGCTTTCAGGTGCAACAGGAATTTCTCGAGTTCGTCAATCCGCTCGCGAGATATGGGTGTTTGAAGTTATGGAATGGTTGAGAAACCATCAAAATTTTCGCAAGTCTGGTACTCGAAACCAATAACTACTATGGCCTAGGGCAAAAATACACATGCCACTGTAATCAGGCGGGTTTCTGCTTTCAGGTGCAACAGGAATTTCACGAGTTCGTCAATCCGCTCGCGAGATATGGGTGTTTGAAGTTATGGAATGGTTGAGAAACCATCAAAATTTTCGCAATTCTGATACTCGAAACCAATAAGTGGAATGGCCTAGGGGAAAAGTATCACACGGTTGTAATCGGGCGGGCTTCTGCTTTCAGATGCAACAGGAATTTCTCGAGTTCCTCATTCCGTTCGCGAGGTATGGGAGCTTGAAGTTAAGGAATGGTTGAGAAACCATCAAAGTTTTCGCAAGTCTGATACTCGATACCAATAACTACTATGGCCTAGGGCAAAAATACACATACTGTTGTAATCGGGCGTGTTTCTGCTTTCAGATGCAACAGGAATTTCTCGAGTTCGACAACCCGTTCGCGAGATATGGGTGTCTGAAATTAAGGAATGGTTGAGAAACCATCAAAATTTTCGCAAGTCTGATACTCGAAACCAATAACTACTATGGCCTAGGGCAAAAATACACATACCGTTGTAATCGGGCGACTTTCTGCTTTCAGATGCAATAGGAATTTCTCGAGTTCGTCAATCCGTTCGCGAGATATGGGAGTTTGAAGTTAAGGAATGGTTGAGGAACCATCAAAATTTTCGAAAGTCTGATACTCGAAACCAATAACTACTATGGCCTAGGGCAACAATACACATACCGTTGTAATCGGACGAGTTTCTGCTTTCAGATGCAACAGGATTTTCTCGAGTTCGTCAATCCGTTCGCGAGATATGGGAGTTTGAAGTTAAGGAATGGTTGAGAAACCATCAAAATTTTCGCAAGTCTGATACACGAAACCAATGACTACTATGGCCTAGGGCAAAAATACACATACCGTTGTAATCGGACGAGTTTCTGCTTTCAGATGCAACAGGAACTTCTCGAGTTCGTCAATCCGTTCGCGAGATATGGGAGTTTGAAGTGAAGCAATGGTTGAGAAACAATCAAAATTTTCGCAAGTCTGATACTCGATACCAATAACTACTATGGCATAGGGCAAAAATACACATACCGTTGTAATCGGGCGTGTTTCTGCTCTCAGATGCAACAGGAATTTCTCGAGTTCCTCATTCCGTTCGCGAGATACGGGTGTTTGAAGTTATGGAATGGTTGAGAAACCATCAAAATTTTCGCAAGTCTGGTACTCGAAACCAATAACTAATATGGCCTAGGGCAACAATACACATACCGTTGTAATCGGACGAGTTTCTGCTTTCAGATGCAACAGGATTTTCTCGAGTTCGTCAATCCGTTCGCGAGATATGGGAGTTTGAAGTTAAGGAATGGTTGAGGAACCATCAATATTTTCGAAAGTCTGATACTCGAAACCAATAACTACTATGGCCTAGGGCAACAATACACATACCGTTGTAATCGGACGAGTTTCTGCTTTCAGATGCAACAGGATTTTCTCGAGTTCGTCAATCCGTTCGCGAGATATGGGAGTTTGAAGTTAAGGAATGGTTGAGAAACCATCAAAATTTTCGCAAGTCTGATACACGAAACCAATGACTACTATGGCCTAGGGCAAAAATACACATACCGTTGTAATCGGACGTGTTTCTGCTCTCAGATGCAACAGGAATTTCTCGAGTTCCTCATTCCGTTCGCGAGATACGGGTGTTTGAAGTTATGGAATGGTTGAGAAACCATCAAAATTTTCGCAAGTCTGGTACTCGAAACCAATAACTAATATGGCCTAGGGCAAAAATACACGTACCGTTGTAATCGGAAGAGTTTCTGCTTTCAGATGCAACAGGAACTTCTCGAGTTCGTCAATCCGTTCGCGAGATTCGGGAGTTTGAAGTGAAGGAATGGTTGAGAAACCATCAAAATTTTCGCAAGTCTGGTACTCGAAACCAATAACTACTGTGGCCTAGGGCAAAAATACACATACAGTTGTAATCGGGCGAGTTTCTGCTTTCAGATGCAATAGGAATTTCTCGAGTTCGACAATCCGTTCGCGAGATATGGGAGTCTGAATTTAAGGAATGGTTGAGAAACGATCAAAATTTTCGCAAGTCCGATACTCGAAACCAATAACTACTATGGCCTAGGGCAAAAATACACATGCCATTGTAATCAGGCGGGTTTCTGCTTTCAGATGCAACAGGAATTTCTCGAGTTCGTCAATCCGTTCGCGAGATATGGGTGTTTGAAGTTATGGAATGGTTGAGAAACCATCAAAATTTTCGCAAGTCTGATACTCGAAACCAATAACTACTATGGCCTAGGGCAAAAATACACGTACCGTTGTAATCGGACGAGTTTCTGCTTCCAGATGCAACAGGAAGTTCTCGAGTTCGTCAATCCGTTCGCGAGATTCGGGAGTTTGAGGTGAAGGAATGGTTGAGAAACCGTCAAAATTTTCGCAAGTCTGGTACTCGATACCAGTAACTACTATGGCCTAGGGCAAAAATACACATACCGTTGTAATCGGGCGTGTTTCTGCTTTCAGATGCAACAGGAATTTCTCGAGTGCGACAATCCGTTCGCGAGATATGGGAGTCTGAATTTAAGGAATGGTTGAGAAACCATCAAAATTTTCGCAAGTCTGATATCGAAACCAATAACTACTATGGCCTAGGGCAAAAATACACATGTCATTGTAATAAGGCGGGTTTCTGCTTTCAGGTGCAACAGGAATTTCTCGAGTTCGTCAATCCGCTCGCGAGATATGGGTGTTTGAAGTTATGGAATGGTGGAGAAACCATCAAAATTTTCGCAAGTCTGGTACTCGAAACCAATAACTACTATGGCCTAGGGCAAAAATACACATGCCACTGTAATCAGGCGGGTTTCTGCTTTCAGGTGCAACAGGAATTTCACGAGTTCGTCAATCCGCTCGCGAGATATGGGTGTTTGAAGTTATGGAATGGTTGAGAAACCATCAAAATTTTCGCAATTCTGATACTCGAAACCAATAAGTGGAATGGCCTAGGGGAAAAGTACACACACGGTTGTAATCGGGCGGGCTTCTGCTTTCAGATGCAACAGGAATTTCTCGAGTTCCTCATTCCGTTCGCGAGATATGGGAGTTTGAAGTTAAGGAATGGTTGAGAAACCATCAAAGTTTTCGCAAGTCTGATACTCGATACCAATAACTACTATGGCCTAGGGCAAAAATACACATACCGTTGTAATCGGGCGTGTTTCTGCTTTCAGATGCAACAGGAACTTGTCGAGTTCGACAATCCGTTCGCGAGATATGGGAGTTTGAAGTTAAGGAATGGTTGAGAAACCATCAAAATTTTCGCAAGTCTGATACTCGAAACCAATAACTACTATGGCCTAGGGCAAAAATACACATACTGTTGTAATCGGGCGTGTTTCTGCTTTCAGATGCAACAGGAATTTCTCGAGTTCGACAACCCGTTCGCGAGATATGGGTGTCTGAAATTAAGGAATGGTTGAGAAACCATCAAAATTTTCGCAAGTCTGATACTCGAAACCAATAACTACTATGGCCTAGGGCAGAAATACACATACCGTTGTAATCGGGCGACTTTCTGCTTTCAGATGCAATAGGAATTTCTCGAGTTCGTCAATCCGTTCGCGAGATATGGGAGTTTGAAGTTAAGGAATGGTTGAGGAACCATCAAAATTTTCGAAAGTCTGATACTCGAAACCAATAACTACTATGGCCTAGGGCAACAATACACATACCGTTGTAATCGGACGAGTTTCTGCTTTCAGATGCAACAGGATTTTCTCGAGTTCGTCAATCCGTTCGCGAGATATGGGAGTTTGAAGTTAAGGAATGGTTGAGAAACCATCAAAATTTTCGCAAGTCTGATACAGGAAACCAATGACTACTATGGCCTAGGGCAAAAATACACATACCGTTGTAATCGGACGAGTTTCTGCTTTCAGATGCAACAGGAACTTCTCGAGTTCGTCAATCCGTTCGCGAGATATGGGAGTTTGAAGGGAAGCAATGGTTGAGAAACCATCAAAATTTTCGCAAGTCTGATACTCGAAACCAATAACTACTATGGCCTAGGGCAAAAATACACATACCGTTGTAATCGGACGAGTTTCTGCTTTCAGATGCAACAGGATTTTCTCGAGTTCGTCAATCCGTTCGCGAGATATGGGTGTTTGAAGTTAAGGAATGGTTGAGAAACCATCAAAATTTTTGCAAGTCTGATACTCGAAACCAATAAGTGGAATGGCCTAGGGGAAAAGTACGCACACGTTTGTAATCGGGCGAGTTTCTGCTTTCAGATGCAACAGGAATTTCTCGAGTTCCTCATTCCGTTCGCGAGATATGGGAGTTTGAAGTTAAGGAATGTTTGAGAAACCAAAAAATTTTCGCAAGTCTGATACTCGATACCAATAACTACTATGGCCTAGGGTAAAAATACACATACCGTTGTAATCGGGCGGGTTTCTGCTTTCAGATGCAACAGGAATTTCTCGAGTTCGTCAGTCCGCTCGCGAGATATGGGTGTTTGAAGTTATGGAATGGTTGAGAAACGATCAAAATTTTCGCAAGTCTGATACTCGAAACCAATAACTACTATTGCCTAGGGCAAAAATACACATACCGATGTAATTGGACGAGTTTCTGCTTTCAGATGCAACAGGAACTTCTCGAGTTCGTCAATCCGTTCGCGAGATATGGGAGTTTGAAGTGAAGTAATGGTTGAGAAACCATCAAAATTTTCGCAAGTCTGATACTCGAAACCGATAACTACAATGGCCTAGGGCAAAAATACACATACCGTTGTAATCGGGCGAGTTTCTGCTTTCAGATGCAACAGGATTTTCTCGAGTTCGTCAATCCGTTCGCGAGATATGGGAGTTTGAAGTTAAGGAATGGTTGAGAAACCATCAAAATTTTCGCAAGTCTGATACTCGAAACCAATAACTACTATTGCCTAGGGCAAAAATACACATACCGATGTAATTGGACGAGTTTCTGCTTTCAGATGCAACAGGAACTTCTCGAGTTCGTCAATCCGTTCGCGAGATATGGGAGTTTGAAGTGAAGTAATGGTTGAGAAACCATCAAAATTTTCGCAAGTCTGATACTCGAAACCGATAACTACAATGGCCTAGGGCAAAAATACACATACCGTTGTAATCGGGCGAGTTTCTGCTTTCAGATGCAACAGGATTTTCTCGAGTTCGTCAATCCGTTCGCGAGATATGGGAGTTTGAAGTTAAGGAATGGTTGAGAAACCATCAAAATTTTCGCAAGTCTGATACTCGAAACCAATAACTACTATTGCCTAGGGCAAAAATACACATACCGATGTAATTGGACGAGTTTCTGCTTTCAGATGCAACAGGAACTTCTCGAGTTCGTCAATCCGTTCGCGAGATATGGGAGTTTGAAGTGAAGTAATGGTTGAGAAACCATCAAAATTTTCGCAAGTCTGATACTCGAAACCGATAACTACAATGGCCTAGGGCAAAAATACACATACCGTTGTAATCGGGCGAGTTTCTGCTTTCAGATGCAACAGGATTTTCTCGAGTTCGTCAATCCGTTCGCGAGATATGGGAGTTTGAAGTTAAGGAATGGTTGAGAAACCATCAAAATTTTCGCAAGTCTGATACTCGAAACCAATGACTACTATGGCCTAGGGCAAAAATACACATACCGTTGTAATCGGACGAGTTTCTGCTTTCAGATGCAACAGGAACTTCTCGAGTTCGTCAATCCGTTCGCGAGATATGGGAGTTTGAAGTGAAGTAATGGCTGAGAAACCATCAAAATTTTCGCAAGTCTGATACTCGAAACCGATAACTACTATGGCCTAGGGCAAAAATACACATACCGTTGTAATCGGGCGAGTTTCTACTTTCAGATGCAACAGGAATTTCTCGAGTTCGTCAATCCGTTCGCGAGATATGGGAGTTTGAATTTATGGAATGGTTGTGAAACAATCAAAATTATTGCAAGTGTGATACTCGAAACCAATAACTACTATGGCCTAGGGCAAAAATACACATGCCATTGTAATCAGGCGGGTTTCTGCTTTCAGATGCAACAGGAATTTCTCGAGTTCGTCAATCCGTTCGCGAGATATGGGTGTTTGAAGTTATGGAATGGTTGAGAAACCATCAAAATTTTCGCAAGTCTGATACTCGAAACCAAAAACTACTATGGCCTAGGGCAAAAATACACGTACCGTTGTAATCGGACGAGTTTCTACTTTCAGATGCAACAGGAATTTCTCCAGTTCGTGAATTCGTTCGCGAGATATGGGAGTTTGAAGTTATGGAATGGTTGTGAAACAATCAAAATTATTGCAAGTGTGATACTCGAAACCAATAACTACTATGGCCTAGGGCAAAAATACACATGCCATTGTAATCAGGCGGGTTTCTGCTTTCAGATGCAACAGGAATTTCTCGAGTTCGTCAATCCGTTCGCGAGATATGGGTGTTTGAAGTTATGGAATGGTTGAGAAACCATCAAAATTTTCGCAAGTCTGATACTCGAAACCAATAACTACTATGGCCTAGGGCAATAATACACATACCGTTGTAATCGGGCGAGTTTCTGCTTTCAGATGCAACAGGATTTTCTCGAGTTCGTCCATCCGTTCGCGAGATATGGGTGTTTGAAGTTAAGGAATGGTTGAGAAACCATCAAAATTTTCGCAAGTCTGATACTCGAAACCAATAAGTGGAATGGCCTAGGGGAAAAGTACACACACGTTTGTAATCGGGCGAGTTTCTGCTTTCAGATGCAACAGGAATTTCTCGAGTTCCTCATTCCGTTCGCGAGATAAGGGAGTTTGAAGTTAAGGAATGTTTGGGAAACCGTCAAAATTTTCGCAAGTCTGATACTCGATACCAATAACTACTATGGCCTAGGGTAAAAATACACATACCGTTGTAATCGGGCGGGTTTCTGCTTTCAGATGCAACAGGAATTTCTCGAGTTCGTCAATCCGCTCGCGAGATATGGGTGTTTGAAGTTATGGAATGGTTGAAAAACCATCAAAATTTTCGCAAGTCTGATACTCGAAACCAATAACTACTATTGCCTAGGGCAAAAATACACATACCGTTGTAATCGGACGAGTTTCTGCTTTCAGATGCAACAGGAACTTCTCGAGTTCGTCAATCCGTTCGCGAGATATGGGAGTTTGAAGTGAAGTAATGGTTGAGAAACCATCAAAATTTTCGCAAGTCTGATACTCGAAACCGATAACTACTATGGCCTAGGGCAAAAATACACATACCGTTGTAATCGGGCGAGTTTCTGCTTTCAGATGCAACAGGATTTTCTCGAGTTCGTCAATCCGTTCGCGAGATATGGGAGTTTGAAGTTAAGGAATGGTTGAGAAACCATCAAAATTTTCGCAAGTCTGATACTCGAAACCAATGACTACTATGGCCTAGGGCAAAAATACACATACCGTTGTAATCGGACGAGTTTCTGCTTTCAGATGCAACAGGAACTTCTCGAGTTCGTCAATCCGTTCGCGAGATATGGGAGTTTGAAGTTATGGAATGGTTGTGAAACAATCAAAATTATTGCAAGTGTGATACTCGAAACCAATAACTACTATGGCCTAGGGCGAAAATACACATACCGCTGTAATCGGGCGAGTTTCTACTTTCACATGCAACAGGAATTTCTCGAGTTCGTCAATCCGTTCGCGAGATATGGGAGTCTGAAATTAAGGAATTGTTGAGAAACCATCAAAATTTTCGCAAGTCTGATACTCGATACCAATAACTACTATGGCCTAGGGCAAAAATACACATACCGTTGTAATCGGGCGTGTTTCTGCTTTCAGATGCAACAGGAATTACTCGAGTGCGGCAATCCGTTCGCGAGATATGGGAGTCTGAATTTAAGGAATGGTTGAGAAACCATCAAAATTTTCGCAAGTCTGATATCGAAACCAATAACTACTATGGCCTAGGGCAAAAATACACATGCCACTGTAATCAGGCGGGTTTCTGCTTTCAGGTGCAACAGGAATTTCACGAGTTCGTCAATCCGCTCGCGAGATATGGGTGTTTGAAGTTATGGAATGGTTGAGAAACCATCAAAATTTTCGCAATTCTGATACTCGAAACCAATAAGTGGAATGGCCTAGGGGAAAAGTACACACACGGTTGTAATCGGGCGAGCTTCTGCTTTCAGATGCAACAGGAATTTCTCGAGTTCGACAATCCGTTCGCGAGATATGGGAGTTTGAAGTTAAGGAATGGTTGAGAAACCATCAAAATTTTCGCAAGTCTGATACTCGAAACCAATAACTGCTATGGCCTAGGGCAAAAATACACATACTGTTGTAATCGGGCGTGTTTCTGCTTTCAGATGCAACAGGAATTTCTCGAGTTCGACAACCCGTTCGCGAGATATGGGTGTCTGAAATTAAGGAATGGTTGAGAAACCATCAAAATTTTCGCAAGTCTGATACTCGAAACCAATAACTACTATGGCCTAGGGCAAAAATACACATACCGTTGTAATCGGGCGACTTTCTGCTTTCAGATGCAATAGGAATTTCTCGAGTTCGTCAATCCGTTCGCGAGATATGGGAGTTTGAAGTTAAGGAATGGTTGAGAAACCATCAAAATTTTCGAAAGTCTGATTCTCGAAACCAATAACTACTATGGCCTAGGGCAACAATACACACACCGTTGTAATCGGACGAGTTTCTGCTTTCAGATGCAACAGGATTTTCTCGAGTTCGTCAATCCGTTCGCGAGATATGGGAGTTTGAAGTTAAGGAATGGTTGAGAAACCATCAAAATTTTCGCAAGTCTGATACTCGAAACCAATGACTACTATGGCCTAGGGCAAAAATACACATACCGTTGTAATCGGACGAGTTTCTGCTTTCAGATGCAACAGGAACTTCTCGAGTTCGTCAATCCGTTCGCGAGATATGGGAGTTTGAAGTTAAGGAATGGTTGAGAAACCATCAAAATTTTCGCAAGTCTGATACTCGAAACCAATTACTACTATGGCCTAGGACAAAAATACACATACCGTTGTAATCGGGCGAGTTTCTACTTTCAGATGCAACAGGAATTTCTCGAGTTCGTCAATTCGTTCGCGAGATATGGGAGTTTGAAGTTATGGAATGGTTGTGAAACAATCAAAATTATTGCAAGTGTGATACTCGAAACCAATAACTACTATGGCCTAGGGCAAAAATACACATGCCATTGTAATCAGGCGGGTTTCTGCTTTCAGATGCAACAGGAATTTCTCGAGTTCGTCAATCCGTTCGCGAGATATGGGTGTTTGAAGTTATGGAATGGTTGAGAAACCATCAAAAGTTTCGCAAGTCTGATACTCGAAACCAATAACTACTATGCCCTAGGGCAATAATACACATACCGTTGTAATCGGGCGAGTTTCTGCTTTCAGATGCAACAGGATTTTCTCGAGTTCGTCAATCCGTTCGCGAGATATGGGTGTTTGAAGTTAAGGAATGGTTGAGAAACCATCAAAATTTTCGCAAGTCTGATACTCGAAACCAATAAGTGGAATGGCCTAGGGGAAAAGTACACACACGTTTGTAATCGGGCGAGTTTCTGCTTTCAGATGCAACAGGAATTTCTCGAGTTCCACATTCCGTTCGCGAGATAAGGGAGTTTGAAGTTAAGGAATGTTTGAGAAACCGTCAAAATTTTCGCAAGTCTGATACTCGATACCAATAACTACTATGGCCTAGGGTAAAAATACACATGCCATTGTAATCAGGCGGGTTTCTGCTTTCAGATGCAACAGGATTTTCTCGAGTTCGTCAATCCGTTCGCGAGATATGGGAGTTTGAAGTTAAGGAATGGTTGAGAAACCATCAAAATTTTCGCAAGTCTGATACTCGAAACCAATGACTACTATGGCCTAGGGCAAAAATACACATACCGTTGTAATCGGGCGAGTTTCTGCTTTCAGATGCAACAGGATTTTCTCGAGTTCGTCAATCCGTTCGCGAGATATGGGAGTTTGAAGTTAAGGAATGGTTGAGAAACCATCAAAATTTTCGCAAGTCTGATACTCGAAACCAATGACTACTATGGCCTAGGGCAAAAATACACATACCGTTGTAATCGGACGAGTTTCTGCTTTCAGATGCAACAGGAACTTCTCGAGTTCGTCAATCCGTTCGCGAGATATGGGAGTTTGAAGTTATGGAATGGTTGTGAAACAATCAAAATTATTGCAAGTGTGATACTCGAAACCAATAACTACTATGGCCTAGGGCAAAAATACACATGCCATTGTAATCAGGCGGGTTTCTGCTTTCAGATGCAACAGGAATTTCTCGAGTTCGTCAATCCGTTCGCGAGATATGGGTGTTTGAAGTTATGGAATGGTTGAGAAACCATCAAAATTTTCGCAAGTCTGATACTCGAAACCAATAACTACTATGGCCTAGGGCAAAAATACACGTACCGTTGTAATCGGACGAGTTTCTGCTTTCAGATGCAACAGGATGTTCTCGAGTTCGTCAATCCGTTCGCGAGATTCGGGAGTTTGAAGTGAAGGAATGGTTGGGAAACCATCAAAATTTTCGCAAGTCTGGTACTCGAAACCAATAACTATTATGGCCTAGGGCGAAAATACACATACCGCTGTAATCGGGCGAGTTTCTACTTTCACATGCAACAGGAATTTCTCGAGTTCGTCAATCCGTTCGCGAGATATGGGAGTCTGAAATTAAGGAATGGTTGAGAAACCATCAAAATTTTCGCAAGTCTGATACTCGATACCAATAACTACTATGGCCTAGGGCAAAAATACACATACCGTTGTAATCGGGCGTGTTTCTGCTTTCAGATGCAACAGGAATTACTCGAGTGCGGCAATCCGTTCGCGAGATATGGGAGTCTGAATTTAAGGAATGGTTGAGAAACCATCAAAATTTTCGCAAGTCTGATATCGAAACCAATAACTACTATGGCCTAGGGCAAAAATACACATGCCACTGTAATCAGGCGGGTTTCTGCTTTCAGGTGCAACAGGAATTTCACGAGTTCGTCAATCCGCTCGCGAGATATGGGTGTTTGAAGTTATGGAATGGTTGAGAAACCATCAAAATTTTCGCAATTCTGATACTCGAAACCAATAAGTGGAATGGCCTAGGGGAAAAGTACACACACGGTTGTAATCGGGCGAGCTTCTGCTTTCAGATGCAACAGGAATTTCTCGAGTTCGACAATCCGTTCGCGAGATATGGGAGTTTGAAGTTAAGGAATGGTTGAGAAACCATCAAAATTTTCGCAAGTCTGATATCGAAACCAATAACTACTATGGCCTAGGGCAAAAATACACATGCCACTGTAATCAGGCGGGTTTCTGCTTTCAGGTGCAACAGGAATTTCACGAGTTCGTCAATCCGCTCGCGAGATATGGGTGTTTGAAGTTATGGAATGGTTGAGAAACCATCAAAATTTTCGCAATTCTGATACTCGAAACCAATAAGTGGAATGGCCTAGGGGAAAAGTACACACACGGTTGTAATCGGGCGAGCTTCTGCTTTCAGATGCAACAGGAATTTCTCGAGTTCGACAATCCGTTCGCGAGATATGGGAGTTTGAAGTTAAGGAATGGTTGAGAAACCATCAAAATTTTCGCAAGTCTGATACTCGAAACCAATAACTGCTATGGCCTAGGGCAAAAATACACATACTGTTGTAATCGGGCGTGTTTCTGCTTTCAGATGCAACAGGAATTTCTCGAGTTCGACAACCCGTTCGCGAGATATGGGTGTCTGAAATTAAGGAATGGTTGAGAAACCATCAAAATTTTCGCAAGTCTGATACTCGAAACCAATAACTACTATGGCCTAGGGCAAAAATACACATACCGTTGTAATCGGGCGACTTTCTGCTTTCAGATGCAATAGGAATTTCTCGAGTTCGTCAATCCGTTCGCGAGATATGGGAGTTTGAAGTTAAGGAATGGTTGAGAAACCATCAAAATTTTCGAAAGTCTGATTCTCGAAACCAATAACTACTATGGCCTAGGGCAACAATACACACACCGTTGTAATCGGACGAGTTTCTGCTTTCAGATGCAACAGGATTTTCTCGAGTTCGTCAATCCGTTCGCGAGATATGGGAGTTTGAAGTTAAGGAATGGTTGAGAAACCATCAAAATTTTCGCAAGTCTGATACTCGAAACCAATGACTACTATGGCCTAGGGCAAAAATACACATACCGTTGTAATCGGACGAGTTTCTGCTTTCAGATGCAACAGGAACTTCTCGAGTTCGTCAATCCGTTCGCGAGATATGGGAGTTTGAAGTTAAGGAATGGTTGAGAAACCATCAAAATTTTCGCAAGTCTGATACTCGAAACCAATTACTACTATGGCCTAGGACAAAAATACACATACCGTTGTAATCGGGCGAGTTTCTACTTTCAGATGCAACAGGAATTTCTCGAGTTCGTCAATTCGTTCGCGAGATATGGGAGTTTGAAGTTATGGAATGGTTGTGAAACAATCAAAATTATTGCAAGTGTGATACTCGAAACCAATAACTACTATGGCCTAGGGCAAAAATACACATGCCATTGTAATCAGGCGGGTTTCTGCTTTCAGATGCAACAGGAATTTCTCGAGTTCGTCAATCCGTTCGCGAGATATGGGTGTTTGAAGTTATGGAATGGTTGAGAAACCATCAAAAGTTTCGCAAGTCTGATACTCGAAACCAATAACTACTATGCCCTAGGGCAATAATACACATACCGTTGTAATCGGGCGAGTTTCTGCTTTCAGATGCAACAGGATTTTCTCGAGTTCGTCAATCCGTTCGCGAGATATGGGTGTTTGAAGTTAAGGAATGGTTGAGAAACCATCAAAATTTTCGCAAGTCTGATACTCGAAACCAATAAGTGGAATGGCCTAGGGGAAAAGTACACACACGTTTGTAATCGGGCGAGTTTCTGCTTTCAGATGCAACAGGAATTTCTCGAGTTCCACATTCCGTTCGCGAGATAAGGGAGTTTGAAGTTAAGGAATGTTTGAGAAACCGTCAAAATTTTCGCATGTCTGATACTCGATACCAATAACTACTATGGCCTAGGGTAAAAATACACATGCCATTGTAATCAGGCGGGTTTCTGCTTTCAGATGCAACAGGATTTTCTCGAGTTCGTCAATCCGTTCGCGAGATATGGGAGTTTGAAGTTAAGGAATGGTTGAGAAACCATCAAAATTTTCGCAAGTCTGATACTCGAAACCAATGACTACTATGGCCTAGGGCAAAAATACACATACCGTTGTAATCGGACGAGTTTCTGCTTTCAGATGCAACAGGAACTTCTCGAGTTCGTCAATCCGTTCGCGAGATATGGGAGTTTGAAGTTAAGGAATGGTTGGGAAACCATCAAAATTTTCGCAAGTCTGGTACTCGAAACCAATAACTACTATGGCCTAGGGCAAAAATACACATACCGTTGTAATCGGGCGAGTTTCTACTTTCACATGCAACAGGAATTTCTCGAGTTCGTCAATCCGTTCGCGAGATATGGGAGTCTGAAATTAAGGAATGGTTGAGAAACCATCAAAATTTTCGCAAGTCTGATACTCGATACCAATAACTACTATGGCCTAGGGCAAAAATACACATACCGTTGTAATCGGGCGTGTTTCTGCTTTCAGATGCAACAGGAATTACTCGAGTGCGACAATCCGTTCGCGAGATATGGGAGTCTGAATTTAAGGAATGGTTGAGAAACCATCAAAATTTTCGCAAGTCTGATATCGAAACCAATAACTGCTATGGCCTAGGGCAAAAATACACATGCCATTGTAATAAGGCGGGTTTCTGCTTTCAGGTGCAACAGGAATTTCTCGAGTTCGTCAATCCGCTCGCGAGATATGGGTGTTTGAAGTTATGGAATGGTTGAGAAACCATCAAAATTTTCGCAAGTCTGGTACTCGAAACCAATAACTACTATGGCCTAGGGCAAAAATACACATGCCACTGTAATCAGGCGGGTTTCTGCTTTCAGGTGCAACAGGAATTTCACGAGTTCGTCAATCCGCTCGCGAGATATGGGTGTTTGAAGTTATGGAATAGTTGAGAAACCATCAAAATTTTCGCAATTCTGATACTCGAAACCAATAAGTGGAATGGCCTAGGGGAAAAGTACACACACGGTTGTAATCGGGCGAGCTTCTGCTTTCAGATGCAACAGGAATTTCTCGAGTTCCTCATTCCGTTCGCGAGATATGGGAGTTTGAAGTTAAGGAATGGTTGAGAAACCATCAAAGTTTTCGCAAGTCTGATACTCTATACCAATAACTACTATGGCCTAGGGCAAAAATACACATACCGTTGTAATCGGGCGTGTTTCTGCTTTCAGATGCAACAGGAACTTGTCGAGTTCGACAATCCGTTCGCGAGATATGGGAGTTTGAAGTTAAGGAATGGTTGAGAAACCATCAAAATTTTCGCAAGTCTGATACTCGAAACCAATAACTACTATGGCCTAGGGCAAAAATACACATACTGTTGTAATCGGGCGTGTTTCTGCTTTCAGATGCAACAGGAATTTCTCGAGTTCGACAACCCGTTCGCGAGATATGGGTGTCTGAAATTAAGGAATGGTTGAGAAACCATCAAAATTTTCGCAAGTCTGATACTCGAAACCAATAACTACTATGGCCTAGGGCAAAAATACACATACCGTTGTAATCGGGCGACTTTCTGCTTTCAGATGCAATAGGAATTTCTCGAGTTCGTCAATCCGTTCGCGAGATATGGGAGTTTGAAGTTAAGGAATGGTTGAGAAACCATCAAAATTTTCGAAAGTCTGATTCTCGAAACCAATAACTACTATGGCCTAGGGCAACAATACACATACCGTTGTAATCGGACGAGTTTCTGCTTTCAGATGCAACAGGATTTTCTCGACTTCGTCAATCCGTTCGCGAGATATGGGAGTTTGAAGTTAAGGAATGGTTGAGAAACCACCAAAATTTTCGCAAGTCTGATACTCGAAACCAATGACTACTATGGCCTAGGGCAAAAATACACATACCGTTGTAATCGGACGAGTTTCTGCTTTCAGATGCAACAGGAACTTCTCGAGTTCGTCAATCCGTTCGCGAGATATGGGAGTTTGAAGTTAAGGAATGGTTGAGAAACCATCAAAATTTTCGCAAGTCTGATACTCGAAACCAATAACTACTATGGCCTAGGGCAATAATACACATACCGTTGTAATCGGGCGAGTTTCTGCTTTCAGATGCAACAGGATTTTCTCGAGTTCGTCAATCCGTTCGCGAGATATGGGTGTTTGAAGTTAAGGAATGGTTGAGAAACCATCAAAATTTTCGCAAGTCTGATACTCGAAACCAATAAGTGGAATGGCCTAGGGGAAAAGTACACACACGTTTGTAATCGGGCGAGTTTCTGCTTTCAGATGCAACAGGAATTTCTCGAGTTCCACATTCCGTTCGCGAGATAAGGGAGTTTGAAGTTAAGGAATGTTTGAGAAACCGTCAAAATTTTCGCAAGTCTGATACTCGATACCAATAACTACTATGGCCTAGGGTAAAAATACACATGCCATTGTAATCAGGCGGGTTTCTGCTTTCAGATGCAACAGGATTTTCTCGAGTTCGTCAATCCGTTCGCGAGATATGGGAGTTTGAAGTTAAGGAATGGTTGAGAAACCATCAAAATTTTCGCAAGTCTGATACTCGAAACCAATGACTACTATGGCCTAGGGCAAAAATACACATACCGTTGTAATCGGACGAGTTTCTGCTTTCAGATGCAACAGGAACTTCTCGAGTTCGTCAATCCGTTCGCGAGATATGGGAGTTTGAAGTTAAGGAATGGTTGGGAAACCATCAAAATTTTCGCAAATCTGGTACTCGAAACCAATAACTACTATGGCCTAGGGCAAAAATACACATACCGTTGTAATCGGGCGTGTTTCTGCTTTCAGATGCAACAGGAATTACTCGAGTGCGACAATCCGTTCGCGAGATATGGGAGTCTGAATTTAAGGAATGGTTGAGAAACCATCAAAATTTTCGCAAGTCTGATATCGAAACCAATAACTACTATGGCCTAGGGCAAAAATACACATACCGTTGTAATCGGACGAGTTTCTGCTTTCAGATGCAACAGGAACTTCTCGAGTTCGTCAATCCGTTCGCGAGATATGGGAGTTTGAAGTTAAGGAATGGTTGAGAAACCATCAAAATTTTCGCAAGTCTGATACTCGAAACCAATAACTACTTTGGCCTAGGGCAAAAATACACATACCGTTTTAATCGGGTGAGTTTCTGCCTTCAGATGCAACTGGAATTTGTCGAGTTCGTCAATCCGTTCGCGAGATATGGGAGCCTGGAATTAAGGAATGGTTGAGAAACCATCAAAATTTTCGCAAGTCTGATACTCGAAACCAATAACTACTATGGCCTAGGGCAAAAATACACATATCAATGTAATCGGGCGAGTTTCAGCTTTCAGATGCAACAGGGATTTCTCGAGTTCGTCAATCCGCTCGCGAGATATGGGAGTTTGAAGTTAAGGAATGGTTGAGAAACCATCAAAATTTTCGCAAATCTGATAGTCGAAACCAATAACTACTATGGCCTAGGGCAAAAATACACATACAGTTGTAATCGGGCGAGTTTCTGCTTTCAGATGCAACAGGAACTTCTCGAGTTCGTCAACTCGTTCGCGAGATATGGGAGTTTGAAGTTAAGGAATGGTTGAGAAACCACCAAAAATTTTCGCTGGTCTGATACTCGAAACCAATAACTACTATGGCCTAGGGCAAAAATACACATACCGTTGTAGTCGGGCGAGTTTCTACTTTCAGATGCAACAGGAATTTCTCGAGTCCGTCAATCCGTTCGCGAGATATGGGAGTTTGAAGTTAAGGAATGGTTGAGAAACCATCAAAATTTTCGCTGGTCTGATACTCGAAACCAATAACTGGAATGGCCTAGGGGAAAAGTACACATACCGTTGTAATCGGGCGAGTTTCTACTTTCAGATGCAACAGGAATTTCTCGTGTTCGTCAATCCGCTCGCGAGATATGGGAGTTTGAAGTTAAGGAATGGTTGAGAAACCATCAAAATTTTCGCAAATCTGATACTCGAAACCAATAACTACTATGGCCTAGGGCAAAAATACACATACAGTTGTAATCGGGCGAGTTTCTGCTTTCAGATGCAACAGGATTTTCTCGAGTTCGTCAATCCGTTCGCGAGATATGGGAGTTTGAAGTTAAGGAATGGTTGAGAAACCATCAAAATTTTCGCAAGTCTGATACTCGAAACCAATGACTACTATGGCCTAGGGCAAAAATACACATACCGTTGTAATCGGACGAGTTTCTGCTTTCAGAAGCAACAGGAACTTCTCGAGTTCGTCAATCCGTTCGCGAGATATGGGAGTTTGAAGTTAAGGAATGGTTGAGAAACCATCAAAATTTTCGCAAGTCTGATACTCGAAACCAATTACTACTATGGCCTAGGACAAAAATACACATACCGTTGTAATCGGGCGAGTTTCTACTTTCAGATGCAACAGGAATTTCTCGAGTTCGTCAATTCGTTCGCGAGATATGGGAGTTTGAAGTTATGGAATGGTTGTGAAACAATCAAAATTATTGCAAGTGTGATACTCGAAACCAATAACTACTATGGCCTAGGGCAAAAATACACATGCCATTGTAATCAGGCGGGTTTCTGCTTTCAGATGCAACAGGAATTTCTCGAGTTCGTCAATCCGTTCGCGAGATATGGGTGTTTGAAGTTATGGAATGGTTGAGAAACCATCAAAAGTTTCGCAAGTCTGATACTCGAAACCAATAACTACTATGCCCTAGGGCAATAATACACATACCGTTGTAATCGGGCGAGTTTCTGCTTTCAGATGCAACAGGATTTTCTCGAGTTCGTCAATCCGTTCGCGAGATATGGGTGTTTGAAGTTAAGGAATGGTTGAGAAACCATCAAAATTTTCGCAAGTCTGATACTCGAAACCAATAAGTGGAATGGCCTAGGGGAAAAGTACACACACGTTTGTAATCGGGCGAGTTTCTGCTTTCAGATGCAACAGGAATTTCTCGAGTTCCACATTCCGTTCGCGAGATAAGGGAGTTTGAAGTTAAGGAATGTTTGAGAAACCGTCAAAATTTTCGCATGTCTGATACTCGATACCAATAACTACTATGGCCTAGGGTAAAAATACACATGCCATTGTAATCAGGCGGGTTTCTGCTTTCAGATGCAACAGGATTTTCTCGAGTTCGTCAATCCGTTCGCGAGATATGGGAGTTTGAAGTTATGGAATGGTTGAGAAACCATCAAAATTTTCGCAAGTCTGATACTCGAAACCAATGACTACTATGGCCTAGGGCAAAAATACACATACCGTTGTAATCGGACGAGTTTCTGCTTTCAGATGCAACAGGAACTTCTCGAGTTCGTCAATCCGTTCGCGAGATATGGGAGTTTGAAGTTAAGGAATGGTTGGGAAACCATCAAAATTTTCGCAAGTCTGGTACTCGAAACCAATAACTACTATGGCCTAGGGCAAAAATACACATACCGTTGTAATCGGGCGAGTTTCTACTTTCACATGCAACAGGAATTTCTCGAGTTCGTCAATCCGTTCGCGAGATATGGGAGTCTGAAATTAAGGAATGGTTGAGAAACCATCAAAATTTTCGCAAGTCTGATACTCGATACCAATAACTACTATGGCCTAGGGCAAAAATACACATACCGTTGTAATCAGGCGTGTTTCTGCTTTCAGATGCAACAGGAATTACTCGAGTGCGACAATCCGTTCGCGAGATATGGGAGTCTGAATTTAAGGAATGGTTGAGAAACCATCAAAATTTTCGCAAGTCTGATATCGAAACCAATAACTGCTATGGCCTAGGGCAAAAATACACATGCCATTGTAATAAGGCGGGTTTCTGCTTTCAGGTGCAACAGGAATTTCTCGAGTTCGTCAATCCGCTCGCGAGATATGGGTGTTTGAAGTTATGGAATGGTTGAGAAACCATCAAAATTTTCGCAAGTCTGGTACTCGAAACCAATAACTACTATGGCCTAGGGCAAAAATACACATGCCACTGTAATCAGGCGGGTTTCTGCTTTCAGGTGCAACAGGAATTTCACGAGTTCGTCAATCCGCTCGCGAGATATGGGTGTTTGAAGTTATGGAATGGTTGAGAAACCATCAAAATTTTCGCAATTCTGATACTCGAAACCAATAAGTGGAATGGCCTAGGGGAAAAGTACACACACGGTTGTAATCGGGCGAGCTTCTGCTTTCAGATGCAACAGGAATTTCTCGAGTTCCTCATTCCGTTCGCGAGATATGGGAGTTTGAAGTTAAGGAATGGTTGAGAAACCATCAAAGTTTTCGCAAGTCTGATACTCTATACCAATAACTACTATGGCCTAGGGCAAAAATACACATACCGTTGTAATCGGGCGTGTTTCTGCTTTCAGATGCAACAGGAACTTGTCGAGTTCGACAATCCGTTCGCGAGATATGGGAGTTTGAAGTTAAGGAATGGTTGAGAAACCATCAAAATTTTCGCAAGTCTGATACTCGAAACCAATAACTACTATGGCCTAGGGCAAAAATACACATACTGTTGTAATCGGGCGTGTTTCTGCTTTCAGATGCAACAGGAATTTCTCGAGTTCGACAACCCGTTCGCGAGATATGGGTGTCTGAAATTAAGGAATGGTTGAGAAACCATCAAAATTTTCGCAAGTCTGATACTCGAAACCAATAACTACTATGGCCTAGGGCAAAAATACACATACCGTTGTAATCGGGCGACTTTCTGCTTTCAGATGCAATAGGAATTTCTCGAGTTCGTCAATCCGTTCGCGAGATATGGGAGTTTGAAGTTAAGGAATGGTTGAGAAACCATCAAAATTTTCGAAAGTCTGATTCTCGAAACCAATAACTACTATGGCCTAGGGCAACAATACACATACCGTTGTAATCGGACGAGTTTCTGCTTTCAGATGCAACAGGATTTTCTCGAGTTCGTCAATCCGTTCGCGAGATATGGGAGTTTGAAGTTAAGGAATGGTTGAGAAACCATCAAAATTTTCGCAAGTCTGATACTCGAAACCAATGACTACTATGGCCTAGGGCAAAAATACACATACCGTTGTAATCGGACGAGTTTCTGCTTTCAGATGCAACAGGAACTTCTCGAGTTCGTCAATCCGTTCGCGAGATATGGGAGTTTGAAGTTAAGGAATGGTTGAGAAACCATCAAAATTTTCGCAAGTCTGATACTCGAAACCAATAACTACTATGGCCTAGGGCAATAATACATATACCGTTGTAATCGGGCGAGTTTCTGCTTTCAGATGCAACAGGATTTTCTCGAGTTCGTCAATCCGTTCGCGAGATATGGGTGTTTGAAGTTAAGGAATGGTTGAGAAACCATCAAAATTTTCGCAAGTCTGATACTCGAAACCAATAAGTGGAATGGCCTAGGGGAAAAGTACACACACGTTTGTAATCGGGCGAGTTTCTGCTTTCAGATGCAACAGGAATTTCTCGAGTTCCACATTCCGTTCGCGAGATAAGGGAGTTTGAAGTTAAGGAATGTTTGAGAAACCGTCAAAATTTTCGCAAGTCTGATACTCGATACCAATAACTACTATGGCCTAGGGTAAAAATACACATGCCATTGTAATCAGGCGGGTTTCTGCTTTCAGATGCAACAGGATTTTCTCGAGTTCGTCAATCCGTTCGCGAGATATGGGAGTTTGAAGTTAAGGAATGGTTGAGAAACCATCAAAATTTTCGCAAGTCTGATACTCGAAACCAATGACTACTATGGCCTAGGGCAAAAATACACATACCGTTGTAATCGGACGAGTTTCTGCTTTCAGATGCAACAGGAACTTCTCGAGTTCGTCAATCCGTTCGCGAGATATGGGAGTTTGAAGTTAAGGAATGGTTGGGAAACCATCAAAATTTTCGCAAATCTGGTACTCGAAACCAATAACTACTATGGCCTAGGGCAAAAATACACATACCGTTGTAATCGGGCGTGTTTCTGCTTTCAGATGCAACAGGAATTACTCGAGTGCGACAATCCGTTCGCGAGATATGGGAGTCTGAATTTAAGGAATGGTTGAGAAACCATCAAAATTTTCGCAAGTCTGATATCGAAACCAATAACTACTATGGCCTAGGGCAAAAATACACATACCGTTGTAATCGGACGAGTTTCTGCTTTCAGATGCAACAGGAACTTCTCGAGTTCGTCAATCCGTTCGCGAGATATGGGAGTTTGAAGTTAAGGAATGGTTGAGAAACCATCAAAATTTTCGCAAGTCTGATACTCGAAACCAATAACTACTATGGCCTAGGGCAAAAATACACATACCGTTTTAATCGGGTGAGTTTCTGCCTTCAGATGCAACTGGAATTTGTCGAGTTCGTCAATCCGTTCGCGAGATATGGGAGCCTGGAATTAAGGAATGGTTGAGAAACCATCAAAATTTTCGCAAGTCTGATACTCGAAACCAATAACTACTATGGCCTAGGGCAAAAATACACATATCAATGTAATCGGGCGAGTTTCAGCTTTCAGATGCAACAGGGATTTCTCGAGTTCGTCAATCCGCTCGCGAGATATGGGAGTTTGAAGTTAAGGAATGGTTGAGAAACCATCAAAATTTTCGCAAATCTGATAGTCGAAACCAATAACTACTATGGCCTAGGGCAAAAATACACATACAGTTGTAATCGGGCGAGCTTCTGCTTTCAGATGCAACAGGAACTTCTCGAGTTCGTCAACTCGTTCGCGAGATATGGGAGTTTGAAGTTAAGGAATGGTTGAGAAACCACCAAAAATTTTCGCTGGTCTGATACTCGAAACCAATAACTACTATGGCCTAGGGCAAAAATACACATACCGTTGTAGTCGGGCGAGTTTCTACTTTCAGATGCAACAGGAATTTCTCGAGTCCGTCAATCCGTTCGCGAGATATGGGAGTTTGAAGTTAAGGAATGGTTGAGAAACCATCAAAATTTTCGCTGGTCTGATACTCGAAACCAATAACTGGAATGGCCTAGGGGAAAAGTACACATACCGTTGTAATCGGGCGAGTTTCTACTTTCAGATGCAACAGGAATTTCTCGTGTTCGTCAATCCGCTCGCGAGATATGGGAGTTTGAAGTTAAGGAATGGTTGAGAAACCATCAAAATTTTCGCAAATCTGATACTCGAAACCAATAACTACTATGGCCTAGGGCAAAAATACACATACAGTTGTAATCGGGCGAGTTTCTGCTTTCAGATGCAACAGGAATTTCTCGAGTACGTCAACTCGTTCGCGAGATATGGGAGTTTGAAATTAAGGAATGGTTGAGAAACCACAAAAAATTTTCGCTGGTCTGATACTCGAAACCAATAACTGGATTGGCCTAGGGGAAAAGTACACATACCGATGTAGTCGGGCGAGTTTCTACTTTCAGATGCAACAGGAATTTCTCGAGTCCGTCAATCCGTTCGCGAGATATGGGAGTTTGAAATTAAGGAATGGTTGAGAAACCACAAAAAATTTTCGCTGGTCTGATACTCGAAACCAATAACTGGAATGGCCTAGGGGAAAAGTACACATACCGTTGTAATCGGGCGAGTTTCTACTTTCAGATGCAACAGGAATTTCTCGAGTTCGTCAATCTGTTCGCGAGATATGGGAGTTCGAAGTTAAGGAATGGTTGAGAAACCATCAAAATTTTCGCAAGTCCGATACTCGAAACCAATAACTACTATGGCCTAGGGCAAAAATACACATACCGTTGTAATCGGTCGAGTTTCTACTTTCAGATGCAACAGGAATTTCTCGTGTTCGTCAATCCGCTCGCGAGATACGGGAGTTTGAAGTTAAGGTATGGTTGAGAAACCATCAAAATTTTCGCAAATCTGATTCTCGAAACCAATAACTACTATGGCCTAGGGCAAAAATACACATACAGTTGTAATCGGGCGAGTTTCTGCTTTCAGATGCAACAGGAATTTCTCGAGTTCGTCATTCCGTTATCGAGATATGGGAGTTTGAATTTAAAGAATGGCTGAAAAACCATCAAAATTTTCGCAAGTCTGATACTCGAAACCAATAACTACTATGGCCTAGGGCAAAAATACACATATCAATGTAATCGGGCGAGTTTCTGCTTTCAGATGCAACAGGAATTTCTCGAGTTCGTCAATCCGTTCATGAGATATGGGAGTTTGAAGTTAAGGAATGGTTGAGAAACCATCAAAATTTTCGCTGGTCTGATACTCGAAACCAATAACTACTATGGCCTAGGCAAAAATGCGCGTGCCAATGTATTCGGGCTAGTTTCTGCTTTCAGAGGCAACAGGAATTTCTCGAGTTCGTCAAACCGTTCGCGAGATATGAGAGTTTGAAGTTAAGGAATGGTTGAGAAACCATCAAAATTTTCGCAATTCTGATGCTAGAAACGAATAACTGGAATAGCCTAGGGGAGAAATACACATACCGTTGTTATCGGGCGAGTTTCTGCTTTCAGATGCAACAGGAATTTCTCGAGTTCGTCAACTCGTTCGCGAGATATGGGAGTTTGAAATTAAGGAATAGTTGAGAAACCATCAAAATTGTCGCAAGTCTGATACTTGAAAACAATAACTACAATGGCCTAGGGGAAAAGTACACACACCATTGTAATCGGGCGAGTTTCTACTTTCAGATGCAACAGGAACTTCGCGAGGTCGTCAATCCGTGCGCGAGATATGGGAGTTTGAAGTTAAGGAATGTTTGAGAAACCATCAAAATTTTCGCTGGTCTGATACTCGAAACCAATAACTGGAATGGCCTAGGGGAAAAGTACACATACCGTTGTAGTCGGGCGAGTTTCTACTTTCAGATGCAACAGGAATTTCTCGTGTTCGTCAATCCGCTCGCGAGATATGGGAGTTTGAAGTTAAGGAATGGTTGAGAAACCATCAAAATTTTCGCAAATCTGATACTCGAAACCAATAACTACTATGGCCTAGGGCAAAAATACACATACAGTTGTAATCGGGCGAGTTTCTGCTTTCAGATGCAACAGGAATTTCTCGAGTTCGTCAACTCGTTCGCGAGATATGGGAGTTTGAAATTAAGGAATGGTTGAGAAACCACCAAAAATTTTCGCTGGTCTGATACTCGAAACCAATAACTGGAATGGCCTAGGGGAAAAGTACACATACCGTTGTAGTCGGGCGAGTTTCTACTTTCAGATGCAACAGGAATTTCTCGAGTTCGACAATCCGTTCGCGAGATATGGGAGTTTGAAGTTAAGGAATGGTTGAGAAACCATCAAAATTGTCGCAAGTCTGATACTTGAAAACAATAACTACAATGGCCTAGGGGAAAAGTACACACACCATTGTAATCGGGCAAGTTTCTACTTTCAGATGGAACAGGAACTTCGCAGGGACGTCAATCCGTGCGCGAGATATGGGAGTTTGAAGTTAAGCAATGTTTGAGAAACCATCAAAATTTTCGCAAGTCTGATACTAGAAACCAATAACTATAATGGCCTAGGGCAAAAATACACATACTATTGTAATCGGGCGAGTTTCTGCTTTCAGATGCAACAGGAATTTCTCGAGTTCGTCAATCCGCTCGCGAGATATGGGAGTTTGAAGTTAAGGAATGGTTGAGAAACCATCAAAATTTTCGCAAATCTGATACTCGAAACCAATAACTACTATGGCCTAGGGCAGAAATACACATACTTTTGTAATCGGGCGAGTTTCTTCTTTCAGATGCAACAGGAATTTCTCGAGTTCGTCAATCCGTTCGCGAGATATGGGAGTTTGAAGTTAAGGTATGGTTGAGAACCCATCAAAATTGTCGCAAGTCTGATACTTGAAAACAATAACTACAATGGCCTAGGGGAAAAGTACACACACCATTGTAATCGGGCGAGTCTCTACTTTCAGATGCAACAGGAACTTCGCGAGGTCGTCAATCCGTGCGCGAGATATGCGAGTTTGAAGTTAAGGAATGGTTGAGAACCCATCAAAATTGTCGCAAGTCTGATACTTGAAAACAATAACTACAATGGCCTAGGGGAAAAGTACACACACCATTGTAATCGGGCGTGTCTCTACTTTCAGATGCAACAGGAACTTCGCGAGGTCGTCAATCCGTGCGCGAGATATGCGAGTTTGAAGTTAAGGAATGGTTGAGAAACCATCAAAATTTTCGCAAGTCTGATACTCGAAACCAATAACTATAATGGCCTAGGGCAAAAATACAGATACCATTGTAATCGGGCGAGTTTCTACTTTCAGAGGCAACAGGAATTTCTCGAGTTCGTCAATCCGTTCCCGAGATATGGGAGTTTGAAGTTAAGGAATGGTTGAGAAACCATCAAAATTTTCGCAAGTCTGATGCTCGAAACCAATAACTGGAATGGCCTAGGGGAAAAGTACACGTACCGTTGTAATCGGGCGAGTTTCTACTTTCAGATGCAACAGGAACTTCTCGAGTTCGTCAATCCGTTCGCGAGATATGGGAGTTCGAAGTTAAGGAATGGTTGAGAAACCATCAAAATTTTCGCAAGTCTGATACTCGAAACCAATAACTGGACAGGCCTAGGGGAAAAATACACATACCGTTGCAATAGGGCGAGCTTCTTCTTTCACATGCAACAGGAATTACTCGAGTTCGTCAATACGTTCGCGAGATATGGGAGTTTGAAATTAAGGTATGGTTGAGAAACCATCAAAATTGTCGCAAGTCTGATACTTGAAAACAATAACTACAATGGCCTAGGGGAAAAGTACACACACCATTGTAATCGGGCGAGTTTCTACTTTCAGATGCAACAGGAACTTCGCGAGGTCGTCAATCCGTGCGCGAGATATGGGATTTTGAAGCTAAGGAATGTTTGAGAAACCATCAAAATTTTCGCAAGTCTGATACTCGAAACCAATAACTATAATGGCCTAGGGCAAAAATACACATACCGTTATAATCGGGCGAGCTACTGCTTTCAGTTACAATAGGAATTTCTCGAGTTCGTCAATCCGTTCGCGAGATATGGGAGTTTGAAGTTAAGGAATGGTTGAGAAACCATCAAAATTTTTGCAAGTCTGATACTCGAAACCAATAACTACAATGGCCTAGGGTAAAAATACACATACCGCTGTAATCGGGTGAGTTTCTGCTTTCAGATGCAACAGGAATTTCTCGAGTTCGTCAATCCGTTCCCGAGATATGGGAGTTTGAAGTTAAGGAATGGTTGAGAAACCATCAAAATTTTCGCAAGTCTGATGCTCGAAACCAATAACTGGAATGGCCTAGGGGAAACGTACACGTACCGTTGTAATCGGGCGAGTTTCTACTTTCACATGCAACAGGAACTTCTCGAGTTCGTCAATCCGTTCGCGAGATATGGGAGTTCGAAGTTAAGGAATGGTTGAGAAACCATCAAAATTTTCGCAAGTCTGATACTCGAAACCAATAACTACTATGGCCTAGGGCAAAAATGCGCATGCCATTGTAATCGGGATAGTTTCTGCTTTCAGAGGCAACAGGAATTTCTCGAGTTCGTCAAACCGTTCGCGAGATATGAGAGTTTGAAGTTAAGGAATGGTTGAGAAACCATCAAAATTTTCGCAAGTCTGATACTCGAAACCAATAACTACAATGGCCTAGGGCAAAAATGCGCATGCCATTGTAATCGGGATAGTTTCTGCTTTCAGAGGCAACAGGAACTTCTCGAGTTCGTCAATCCGTTCGCGAGATATGGGAGTTCGAAGTTAAGGAATGGTTGAGAAACCATCAAAATTTTCGCAAGTCTGATACTCGAAACCAATAACTGGACAGGCCTAGGGGAAAAATACACATACCGTTGCAATAGGGCGAGCTTCTTCTTTCACATGCAACAGGAATTACTCGAGTTCGTCAATACGTTCGCGAGATATGGGAGTTTGAAATTAAGGAATGGTTGAGAAACCATCAAAATTGTCGCAAGTCTGATACTTGAAAACAATAACTACAATGGCCTAGGGGAAAAGTACACACACCATTGTAATCGGGCGAGTTTCTACTTTCAGATGCAACAGGAACTTCGCGAGGTCGTCAATCCGTGCGCGAGATATGGGAGTTTGAAGCTAAGGAATGTTTGAGAAACCATCAAAATTTTCGCAAGTCTGATACTCGAAACCAATAACTATAATGGCCTAGGGCAAAAATACACATACCGTTGTAATCGGGCGAGCTACTGCTTTCAGATACAATAGGAATTTCTCGAGTTCGTCAATCCGTTCGCGAGATATGGGAGTTTGAAGTTAAGGAATGGTTGAGAAACCATCAAAATTTTTGCAAGTCTGATACTCGAAACCAATAACTGGACAGGCCTAGGGGAAAAATACACATACCGTTGCAATAGGGCGAGCTTCTTCTTTCACATGCAACAGGAATTACTCGAGTTCGTCAATACGTTCGCGAGATATGGGAGTTTGAAATTAAGGAATGGTTGAGAAACCATCAAAATTTTCGCAAGTCTGATACTCGAAACCAATAACTACAATGGCCTAGGGTAAAAATACACATACCGCTGTAATCGGGTGAGTTTCTGCTTTCAGATGCAACAGGAATTTCTCGAGTTCGTCAATCCGTTCCCGAGATATGGGAGTTTGAAGTTAAGGAATGGTTGAGAAACCATCAAAATTTTCGCAAGTCTGATGCTCGAAACCAATAACTGGAATGGCCTAGGGGAAAAGTACACGTACCGTTGTAATCGGGCGAGTTTCTACTTTCACATGCAACAGGAACTTCTCGAGTTCGTCAATCCGTTCGCGAGATATGGGAGTTCGAAGTTAAGGAATGGTTGAGAAACCATCAAAATTTTCGCAAGTCTGATACTCGAAACCAGTAACTGGAATGGCCTAGGGAAAAGTACACATACCGTTGTAATCGGGCGAGTTTCTGCTTTGAGGTGCAACAGCGATTTCTCGAGTTCGTCAACTCGTTCGCGAGCTATGGGAGTTTGAAGCTAAGGAATGGTTGAAAAACCATCAAAATTTTCGCAAGTCTGATACTCGAAACCAAAAACTACTATTGCATATGGCAAAAATACCCATACCATTGTAAACGGGCGAGTTTCTGCTTTCAGATGCAACAGGAATTTCTCGAGTTCGTCAACTCGTTCGCGAGATATGGGAGTTTGAAGTTAAGGAATGGTTGAGAAACCATCAAAATTGTCGCTGGTCTGATGCTCGAAACCAATAACTGGAATGGCCTAGGGGAAAAGTACACATACCGTTGTAATCGGGCGAGTTTCTACTTTCAGATGCAACAGGAACTTCGCGAGATCGTCAATCCGTGCGAGAGATATGGGAGTTTGAAGCTAAGGAATGTTTGAGAAACCATCAAAATTTTCGCAAGTCTGATACTCGAAACCAATAACTATAATGGCCTAGGGCAAAAATACACACACCATTGTAATCGGGCGAGATACTGCTTTCAGATACAATAGGAATTTCTCGAGTTCGTCAATCCGTTCGCGAGATATGGGAGTTTGAAGTTAAGGAATGGTTGAGAAACCATCAAAATTTTTGCAAGTCTGATACTCGAAACCAATAACTACTATGGCCTAGTGCAAAAATACACATACCATTGCAATCGGACGAGTTTCTGCTTTCAGATGCAACAGGAACTTCGCGAGTTCGTCAATCCGTTCTCGAGATATGGGAGTTTGAAGTTAAGGAATGGTTGAGAAACCATCAAAATTTTCGCAAGTCTGATACTCGAAACCAATAACTACTATGGCATACGGCAAAAATACACATACCGTTGTAATCGGGCGAATTTCTGCTTTCAGATGCAAGAGGAATTTCTCGAGTTCGTCAATCCGTTCGCGAGATATGGGAGTTTGAAGTTAAGGAATTGTTTAGAAACCATCAAAATTTTCGCAAGTCTGATACTCGAAACCAGTAACTGGAATGGCCTAGTGGAAAAGTACACACGGCATTCTAATCGGGCGAGTTTCTGCTTTCATATGCAACAGGAATTTCTCGAGTTCGTCAATCCGTTCGCGAGATATGGGAGTTTGAAGTTAAGAAATGGTTGAGAAACCATCAAAATTTTCGCAAGTCTGATACTCGAAACCAATAACTGAAATGGCCTAGGGGAAAAGTACACACACCATTGTAATAGGGCGAGCTTCTTCTTTCAGATGCAACAGGAATTTCTCCAGTTCGTCAATCCGTTCGCGAGATATGGGAGTTCCAAGTTAAGGAATGGTTGAGAAACCATCAAAATTTTCGCAAGTGTGATACTCGAAACCAATAACTACTATGGCCTAGTGCAAAAATACACATACCATTGCAATCGGACGAGTTTCTGCTTTCAGATGCAACAGGAACTTCGCGAGTTCGTCAATCCGTTCGCGAGATATGGGAGTTTGAAGTTAAGGAATGGTTGAGGAACCATCAAAATTTTCGCAAGTCTGATACTCGATACCAATAACTACAATGGCCTAGGGTAAAAATACACATACCGCTGTAATCGGGTGAGTTTCTGCTTTCAGATGCAACAGGAGTTTCTCGAGTTCGTCAATCCGTTCCCGAGATATGGGAGTTTGAAGTTAAGGAATGATTGAAAAACCATCAAAATTTTCGCAAGTCTGATACACGAAACCAATAACTACAATAGCCTAGGGGAAAAGTACACACACCATTGTAATCGGGCGAGTTTTTACTTTCATATGCAACAGGAACTTCGCGAGTTCGTCAATCCGTTCGCGAGATATGGGAGTTTGAAGTTAAGGAACGGTTGAGAAACGACCAAAATTTTCGCAAGTCTGATACTCGAAACAAATAACTAATATGGCCTAGGGCAAAAATACACATACCGTTGTAATGGGACGAGTTTCTGCTTTCAGATGCAACAGGAATTTCTCGAGTTCGTCAATCCGTTCGCGAGATATGGGAGTTTGAAGTTAAGGAATGGTTGAGAAACTATCAAAATTTTTGCAAGTCTCATACTCGAAACCAATAACTACTATGGCCTAGGGCAAAAATACACATACCGTTGTAATCGGGCGTGTTTCTACTTTCAGATGCAACAGGAATTTCTCGAGTTCGTCAATCCGTTCGCGAGATATGGGACTTTGAAGTTAAGGAATGGTTGAGAAACCATCAAAATTTTCGCATGTCTGATACTCGAAACCAATAACTACAATGGACTAGGGGCAAAAATACCCATACCGTTGTAATACGACGAGTTTCTGCTTTCAGATGCAACAGGAATTTCTCGAGTTCGTCAATCCGGTCGCGAGATATGGGAGTCTGAAATTAAGGAATGGTTAAGAAACCATCAAAATTTTCGAAAGTCTGATACTCGAAACCAATAACTACTATTGCCTAGGGCAAAAATACACATACCGTTGTAATGCAACGAGTTTCTGCTTTCAGATGCAACAGGAATTCCTCGAGTTCGTCAATCCGTTCGCGAGATATGGGAGTTTGAAGTTAAGGAATGGTTGAGAAACCATCAAAATTTACGCAAGTCTGATACACGAAACCAATAACTACTATGGCCTAGGGCAGAAAAACACATACCGTTTTAGTCGGGCGAGTTTCTGCTTTCAGATGCAACAGGAATTTCTCGAGTTCGTCAATCCGTTCGCGAGATATGGGAGTTTGAAGTTAAGGAATGGTTAGGAAACCAACAAAATTTTCGCAAGTCTGATACTCGAAACCAATAACTACAATGGCCTAGGGCAAAAATACACTTCCCATTGTAATCGGGCGAGTTTCTGCTTTCAGATGCAACAGGAATTTCTCGAGTTCGTCAATCCGTTAGCGAGATAAGGGAGTTTGAAGTTAAGGAATGGTTGAGAAACCATCAAAATTTTCGCACGTCTGATACTGGAAACCAATAACTACAATGGGCTAGGGGCTAAAATACCCATACCGTTGTAATAGGACGAGTTTCTGCTTTCAGATGCAACAGGAATTTCTCGAGTTCGTCAATCCGTGCGCGAGATATGGGAGTTTGGAGTTATGGAATGGTTGAGAAACCATCAAAATTTACGCAAGTCTGATACACGAAACCAATAACTACTATTGCCTGGGGCAAAAATACACGTACCGTTGTAATGGGACGAGTTTCTGCTTTCAGATGCAACAGGAATTTCTCGAGTTCCTCAATCCGTTCGCGAGATATTGCAGTTTGAAGTTAAGGAATGGTTGAGAAATCATCAAAATTTTCGCAAGTCTGATACTCGAAACCAATAACTACTATTGCCTAGGGCAGAAATACACATACCGTTGTAGTCGGGCGAGATTCTGCATTCAGATGCAACAGGAATTTCTCGAGTTCGTCAATCCGTTCGAGAGATATGGGAGTTTGAAGTTAAGGAATGGTTAGGAAACCAACAAAATTTTCGCAAGTCTGATACTCGAAACCAATAACTACAATGGCCTAGGGCAAAAATACACATACCGTTGTAATCGGGCGAGTTTCTGCTTTCAGATGCAACAGGAATTTCTCGAGTTCGTCAATCCGTTCGCGAGATATGGGAGTTTGAAGTTAAGGAATGGTTGAGAAACCATCAAAATTTTCGCACGTCTGATACTGGAAACCAATAACTACAATGGGCTAGGGGCAAAAATACCCATACCGTTGTAATAGGACGAGTTTCTGCTTTCAGATGCAACAGGAATTTCTCGAGTTCGTCAATCCG
Source organism: Ptiloglossa arizonensis (assembly GCF_051014685.1). NCBI lineage: Eukaryota > Metazoa > Arthropoda > Insecta > Hymenoptera > Colletidae > Ptiloglossa > Ptiloglossa arizonensis. The sequence continues at coordinate 79,636 of NW_027479282.1, read as the reverse complement.
TGCGCGAGATATGGGAGTTTGGAGTTATGGAATGGTTGAGAAACCATCAAAATTTTCGCAAGTCTGATACACGAAACCAATAACTACTATGGCCTAGGGCAGGAAAACACATACCGTTGTAGTCGGGCGAGTTTCTGCTTTCAGATGCAACAGGAATTTCTCGAGTTCGTCAATCCGTTCGCGAGATATGGGAGTTTGAAGTTAAGGAATGGTTGAGAAACCATCAAAATTTTCGAACGTCTGATACTGGAAACCAATAACTACAATGGGCTAGTTGCAAAAATACCCATACCGTTGTAATAGGACGAGTTTCTGCTTTCAGATGCAACAGGAATTTCTCGAGTTCGTCAATCCGTGCGCGAGATATGGGAGTTTGGAGTAATGGAATGGTTGAGAAACCATCAAAATTTACGCAAGTCTGATACACGAAACCAATAACTACTATTGCCTGGGGCAAAAATACACATACCGTTGTAATGGGACGAGTTTCTGCTTTCAGATGCAACAGGAATTTCTCGAGTTCCTCAATCCGTTCGCGAGATATTGCAGTTTGAAGTTAAGGAATGGTTGAGAAACCATCAAAATTTTCGCAAGTCTGATACTCGAAACCAATAACTACTATTGCCTAGGGCAGAAATACACATACCATTGTAGTCGGGCGAGATTCTGCATTCAGATGCAACAGGAATTTCTCGAGTTCGTCAATCCGTTCGCGAGATATGGGAGTTTGAAGATAAGGAATGGTTAGGAAACCAACAAAATTTTCGCAAGTCTGATACTCGAAACCAATAACTACAATGGCCTAGGGCAAAAATACACATACCGTTGTAATCGGGCGAGCTTCTGCTTTCAGATGCAACAGGAATTTCTCGAGTTCGGCAATCCGTTCGCGAGATATGGGGGTTGGAAGTTAAGGAATGATTGAGAAACCATCAAAATTTTCGCAAGTCTGATACTCGAAACCAATAACTGGAATGGCCTAGTGGAAAAGTACACAAAACAATTTTAATCGGACGAGTTTCTACTTTCAGATGCAACAGGAATTTCTCGAGTTCGTCAATCCGTTCGCGAGATATGGGAGTTTGAAGTTAAGGAATGGTTGAGCAACCATCAAAATTTTCGCAAGTCTGATACTCGAAACCAATGACTACTATGGCCTAGGGCAAAAATACACATACCGTTGTAATTGGGCGAGTTTCTACTTTCAGATGCAACAGGAATTTCTCGTGTTCGTCAATCCGCTCGCGAGATATGGGAGTTTGAAGTTAAGGAATGGTTGAGCAACCATCAAAATTTACGCAAGTCTGATACACGAAACCAGTAACTGGAATGGCCTAGAGGAAAAGTACACACAGCGTTGTAATCGGGCGAGTTTCTGCTTTCATATGCAACAGGAATTTCTCGAGTTCGTCAATCCGTTCGCGAGATATGGGAGTTTGAAGTTAAGAAATGGTTGAGAAACCATCAAAATTTTCGCAAGTCTGATACTCGAAACCAATAACTGAAATGGCCTAGGGGAAAAGTACACACACCATTGTAATCGGACGAGTTTCTACTATTAGATGCAACAGGAATTTCTAGAGTTCGTCAATCCGTTCGCGAGATATGGGAGTTTGAAGTTAAGGAATGCTTGAGGAACCATCAAAATTTTCGCAAGTCTGATACTCGAAACCAGTAACTGAAATGGCCTAGGGGAAAAGTACACACACCATTGTAATCGGACGAGTTTCTACTATCAGATGCAACAGGAATTTCTAGAGTTCGGCAATCCGTTGGCGAGATATGGGAGTTTGAAGTTAAGGAATGGTTGAGAAACCATAAAAATTTTCGCAAGTCTGATACTCGAAACCAATAACTACAATGGCCTAGGGCAAAAATACACATACCGTTGTAATCGGGCGAGTTTCTGCTTTCAGATGCAATAGGAATTTCTCGAGTTCGCCAATCCGTTCGCGAGATATGGGAGTTTGACGTTAAGGAATGGTTGAGAAACCATCAAAATTTTCGCAAGTCTGATACTCGAAGCCAATAACTACAATGTACTAGTGCAAAAATACACATACCATTGCAATCGGGCGAGTTTCTGCTTTCAGATGCAACAGGAACATCGCGAGTTCGTCAATCCGTTCGCGAGATATGGGAGTTTGACGTTAAGGAATGGTTGAGGAATCATCAAAATTTTCGCAAGTCTGATACCCGAAACCAATAACTACAATGGCCTAGGGCAAAAATACACATACCGTTGTAATCGGGCGAGTTTCTACTTTCAGATGAAACAGGAATTTCTCGAGTTCGTCAATCCGTTCGCGAGATATGGGAGTTCCAAGTTAAGGAATGGTTGAGAAACCATCAAAATTTTCGCAAGTGTGATACTCGAAACCAATTACTACTATGGCCTAGTGCAAAAATACACATACCATTGCAATCGGGCGAGTTTCTGCTTTCAGATGCAACAGGAACATCGCGAGTTCGTCAATCCGTTCGCGAGATATGGGAGTTTGAAGTTAAGGAATGGTTGAGGAACCATCAAAATTTTCGCAAGTCTGATACTCGATACCAATAACTACAATGGCCTAGGGTAAAAATACACATACCGCTGTAATCGGGTGAGTTTCTGCTTTCAGATGCAACAGGAGTTTCTCGAGTTCGTCAATCCGTTCCCGAGATATGGGAGTTTGAAGTTAAGGAACGGTTGAGAAACGAACAAAATTTTCGCAAGTCTGATACTCGAAACAAATAACTAATATATCCTAGGGCAAAAATACACATACCGTTGTAATCGGGCGAGTTTCTGCTTTCAGACGCAATAGGAATTTCTTGAGTTCGTCAATCCGTTCGCGAGATATGGAGTTTGAAGTTAAGGAATGGTTGAGAAACCATCAAAATTTTCGCAAGTCTGATACTCGAAACCAATAACTACAAAGGGCTAGGGGCAAAAGTACACGTACCGTTGTAATAGGACGAGTTTCTGCTTTCAGATGCAACAGGAATTTCTCGAGTTCGTCAATCCGTTCGCGAGATATGGGAGTTTGAAGTTAAGGAATGGTTGAGAATCCATCAAAATTTTCGCAAGTCTGATACTCGAAACCAATAACTACTATGGCCTAGGGCAAAAATACAATACCGCTGTAATCGGGCGAGATTCTGCTCTCAGATGCAACAGGAATTTCTCGAGTTCGTCAATCCGTTCGCGAGATATGGGAGTTTGAAGTTAAGGAATGGTTGAGAAACCATCAAAATTTTCGCAAGTCTGATACTCGAAAACCATTAACTACAATGGCCTAGGGCAAAAATACACATACCGTTGTAATCGGGCGAATTTCTGCTTTCAGATGCAACAGGATTTTCCCCAGTTCGTCAATCCGTTCGCGAGATATGGGAGTTTGAAGTTAAGGAATGGTTGAGAAACCATCAAAATTTACGCAAGTCTGCTACACGAAAACCAATAACTACTAAGGCCTAGGGCAAAAATACACATACCGTTGTAACGGGACGAGTTTCTGCGTTCAGATGCAACAGGAATTTCTCGAGTTCGTCAATCCGTTCGCGAGATATGGGAGTTTGAAGTTAAGGAATGGTTGAGGAACCATCAAAATTTTCGCAAGGCTGGTATTCGAAACCAATAACTAATATGGCCTAGGGCAAAAATACACATACCTTTGTAATGGGACGAGTTTCTGCGTTCAGATTGCAACAGGAATTTCTCGAGATCGGCAATCCGTTCGCGAGATATGGGTGTTTGAAGTTAAGGAATGGTTGAGAAACCATCAAAATTTTCGCAAGTCTGATACTCGAAACCAATGACTACTATGGCCTAGGCAAAAATACACATACCGTTGTAATTGGGCGAGTTTCTACTTTCAGATGCAACAGGAATTTCTCGTGTTCGTCAATCCGCTCGCGAGATATGGGAGTTTGAAGTTAAGGAATGGTTGAGCAACCATCAAAATTTACGCAAGTCTGATACACGAAACCAATAACTACTATGGCATAGGGCAAAAATACACATAACGTTGTAATGGGACGAGTTTCTGCTTTCATATGCAACAGGAATTTCTCGAGTTCGTCAAATCGTTCGCGAGATATGGGAGTTGGAAGTTAAGGAATGAATGAGAGACATCAAAATTTTCGCATGTCTGATACTCGAAACCAATAACTACTATGGCCTAGAGCAAAAATACACATACCGTTGTAATGGGACGAGTTTCTGCTTTCAGATGCAACAGGAATTTCTCGAGTTCGTCAATCCGTTCGCGAGATATGGGAGTTTGAAGTTAAGGAATGGTGAGAAACTATCAAAATTTTTGCAAGTCTCATACCTCGAAACCAATAACTACTATGGCCTAGGCAAAAATACACATACCGTTGTAATCGGGCGTGTTTCTACTTTCAGATGCCAACAGGAATTTTCTCGAGTTCGTCAATCCGTTCGCGAGATATGGGACTTTGAAGTTAAGGAATGGTTGAGAAACCATCAAAATTTTCGCATGTCTGATACTCGAAACCAATAACTACAATGGACTAGGGGCAAAAATACCCATACCGTTGTAATACGACGAGTTTCTGCTTTCAGATGCAACAGGAATTTCTCGAGTTCGTCAATCCGGTCGCGAGATATGGGAGTCTGAAATTAAGGAATGGTTGAGAAACCATCAAAATTTTCGAAAGTCTGATACACGAAACCAATAACTACTATTGCCTAGGGCAAAAATACACATACCGTTGTAATGCAACGAGTTTCTGCTTTCAGATGCAACAGGAATTCCTCGAGTTCGTCAATCCGTTCGCGAGATATGGAGTTTGAAGTTAAGGAATGGTTGAGAAACCATCAAAATTTACGCAAGTCTGATACACGAAACCAATAACTACTATGGCCTAGGGCAGAAAAACACATACCGTTGTAGTCGGGCGAGTTTCTGCTTTCAGATGCAACAGGAATTTCTCGAGTTCGTCAATCCGTTCGCGAGATATGGGAGTTTGAAGTTAAGGAATGGTTAGGAAACCAACAAAATTTTCGCAAGTCTGATACTCGAAACCAATAACTACAATGGCCTAGGGCAAAAATACACTTCCCATTGTAATCGGGCGAGTTTCTGCTTTCAGATGCAACAGGAATTTCTCGAGTTCGTCAATCCGTTCGCGAGATAAGGGAGTTTGAAGTTAAGGAATGGTTGAGAAACCATCAAAATTTTCGCACGTCTGATACTGGAAACCAATAACTACAATGGGCTAGGGCTAAAATACCCATACCGTTGTAATAGGACGAGTTTCTGCTTTCAGATGCAACAGGAATTGCTCGAGTTCGTCAATCCGTGCGCGAGATATGGAGTTTGGAGTTATGGAATGGTTGAGAAACCATCAAAATTTACGCAAGTCTGATACACGAAACCAATAACTACTATTGCCTGGGGCAAAAATACACGTAACCGTTGTAATGGGACGAGTTTCTGCTTTCAGATGCAACAGGAATTTCTCGAGTTCCTCAATCCGTTCGCGAGATATTGCAGTTTGAAGTTAAGGAATGGTTGAGAAATCATCAAAATTTTCGCAAGTCTGATACTCGAAACCAATAACTACTATTGCCTAGGGCAGAAATACACATACCGTTGTAGTCGGGCGAGATTCTGCATTCAGATGCAACAGGAATTTCTCGAGTTCGTCAATCCGTTCGAGAGATATGGGAGTTTGAAGTTAAGGAATGGTTAGGAAACCAACAAAATTTTCGCAAGTCTGATACTCGAAACCAATAACTACAATGGCCTAGGGCAAAAATACACATACCGTTGTAATCGGGCGAGTTTCTGCTTTCAGATGCAACAGGAATTTCTCGAGTTCGTCAATCCGTTCGCGAGATATGGGAGTTTGAAGTTAAGGAATGGTTGAGAAACCATCAAAATTTCGCACGTCTGATACTGGAAACCAATAACTACAATGGGCTAGGGGCAAAAATACCCATACCGTTGTAATAGGACGAGTTTCCTGCTTTCAGATGCAACAGGAATTTCTCGAGTTCGTCAATCCGTGCGCGAGATATGGGAGTTTGGAGTTATGGAATGGTTGAGAAACCATCAAAATTTTCGCAAGTCTGATACACGAAACCAATAACTACTATGGCCTAGGGCAGAAAAACACATACCGTTGTAGTCGGGCGAGTTTCTGCTTTCAGATGCAACAGGAATTTCTCGAGTTCGTCAATCCGTTCGCGAGATATGGGAGTTTGAAGTTAAGGAATGGTTGAGAAACCATCAAAATTTTCGAACGTCTGATACTGGAAACCAATAACTACAATGGGCTAGTTGCAAAAATACCCATACCGTTGTAATAGGACGAGTTTCTGCTTTCAGATGCAACAGGAATTTCTCGAGTTCGTCAATCCGTGGCGCGAGATATGGGAGTTTGGAGTTATGGAATGGTTGAGAAACCATCAAAATTTACGCAAGTCTGATACACGAAACCAATAACTACTATTGCCTGGGGCAAAAATACACATACCGTTGTAATGGGACGAGTTTCTGCTTTCAGATGCAACAGGAATTTCTCGAGTTCCTCAATCCGTTCGCGAGATATTGCAGTTTGAAGTTAAGGAATGGTTGAGAAACCATCAAAATTTTCGCAAGTCTGATACTCGAAACCAATAACTACTATTGCCTAGGGCAGAAATACACATACCATTGTAGTCGGGCGAGATTCTGCATTCAGATGCAACAGGAATTTCTCGAGTTCGTCAATCCGTTCGCGAGATATGGGAGTTTGAAGATAAGGAATGGTTAGGAAACCAACAAAATTTTCGCAAGTCTGATACTCGAAACCAATAACTACAATGGCCTAGGGCAAAAATACACATACCGTTGTAATCGGGCGAGCTTCTGCTTTCAGATGCAACAGGAATTTCTCGAGTTCGTCAATCCGTTCGCGAGATATGGGGGTTGGAAGTTAAGGAATGATTGAGAAACCATCAAAATTTTCGCAAGTCTGATACTCGAAACCAATAACTGGAATGGCCTAGTGGAAAAGTACACAAAACAATTTTAATCGGACGAGTTTCTACTTTCAGATGCAACAGGAATTTCTCGAGTTCGTCAATCCGTTCGCGAGATATGGGAGTTTGAATTTAAGGAATGGTTGAGCAACCATCAAAATTTTCGCAAGTCTGATACTCGAAACCAATGACTACTATGGCCTAGGGCAAAAATACACATACCGTTGTAATTGGGCGAGTTTCTACTTTCAGATGCAACAGGAATTTCTCGTGTTCGTCAATCCGCTCGCGAGATATGGGAGTTTGAAGTTAAGGAATGGTTGAGCAACCATCAAAATTTACGCAAGTCTGATACACGAAACCAATAACTACTATGGCCTAGGGCAAAAATACACATAACGTTGTAATGGGACGAGTTTCTGCTTTCATATGCAACAGGAATTTCTCGAGTTCGTCAAATCGTTCGCGAGATATGGGAGTTGGAAGTTAAGGAATGATTGAGAAACCATCAAAATTTTCGCATGTCTGATACTCGAAACCAATAACTACAATGGAGTAGGGGCAAAAATACCCATACCGTTGTAATAGGACGAGTTTCTGCTTTCAGATGCAACAGGAATTTCTCGAGTTCGTCAATCCGGTCGCGAGATATGGGAGTCTGAAATTAAGGAATGGTTGACAAACCATCAAAATTTTCGAAAGTCTGATACTCGAAACCAATAACTACTATTGCCTAGGGCAAAAATACACATACCGTTGTAATGCAACGAGTTTCTGCTTTCAGATGCAACAGGAATTCCTCGAGTTCGTCAATCCGTTCGCGAGATATGGGAGTTTGAAGTTAAGGAATGGTTGATAAACCATCAAAATTTACGCAAGTCTGATACACGAAACCAATAACTACTATGGCCTAGGGCAGAAAAACACATACCGTTGTAGTCGGGCGAGTTTCTGCTTTCAGATGCAACAGGAATTTCTCGAGTTCGTCAATCCGTTCGCGAGATATGGGAGTTTGAAGTTAAGGAATGGTTAGGAAAACAACAAAATTTTCGCAAGTCTGATACTCGAAACCAATAACTACAATGGCCTAGGGCAAAAATACACATACCGTTGTAATCGGGCGAGTTTCTGCTTTCAGATGCAACAGGAATTTCTCGAGTTCGTCAATCCATTCGCGAGATAAGGGAGTTTGAAGTTAAGGAATGGTTGAGAAACCATCAAAATTTTCGCACGTCTGATACTGGAAACCAATAACTACAATGGGCTAGGGGCTAAAATACCCATACCGTTGTAATAGGACGAGTTTCTGCTTTCAGATGCAACAGGAATTTCTCGAGTTCGTCAATCCGTGCGCGAGATATGGAAGTTTGGAGTTATGGAATGGTTGAGAAACCATCAAAATTTACGCAAGTCTGATACACGAAACCAATAACTACTATTGCCTGGGGCAAGAATACACATACCGTTGTAATGGGACGAGTTTCTGCTTTCAGATGCAACAGGAATTTCTCGAGTTCCTCAATCCGTTCGCGAGATATTGCAGTTTGAAGTTAAGGAATGGTTGAGAAACCATCAAAACTTTCGCAAGTCTGATACTCGAAACCAATAACTACTATTGCCTAGGGCAGAAATACACATACCGTTGTAGTCGGGCGAGATTCTGCATTCAGATGCAACAGGAATTTCTCGAGTTCGTCAATCCGTTCGAGAGATATGGGAGTTTGAAGTTAAGGAATGGTTAGGAAACCAACAAAATTTTCGCAAGTCTGATACTCGAAACCAATAACTACAATGGCCTAGGGCAAAAATACACATACCGTTGTAATGGGGCGAGTGTCTGCTTTCAGATGCAACAGGAATTTCTCGAGTTCGTCAATCCGTGCGCGATATATGGGAGTTTGGAGTTATGGAATGGTTGAGAAACCATCAAAATTTACGCAAGTCTGATACACGAAACCAATAACTACTATTGCCTGGGGCAAAAATACACATACCGTTGTAATGGGACGAGTTTCTGCTTTCAGATGCAACAGGAATTTCTCGAGTTCCTCAATCCGTTCGCGAGATATTGCAGTTTGAAGTTAAGGAATGGTTGAGAAACCATCAAAATTTTCGCAATTCTGATACTCGAAACCAATAACTACTATGGCCTAGGGCAAAAATACACATACCGTTGTAGTCGGGCGAGTTTCTGCTTTCAGATGCAACAGCAATTTCTCGAGATCGTCAATCCGTTCGCGAGTTATGGGAGTTTGAAGTTAAGGAATGGTTGAGAAACCATCAAAATTTTCGCATGTCTGATACTCGAAATCAATAACTACAATGGGCTAGGGGCAAAAATACCCATACCGTTGTAATAGGACGAGTTTCTGCTTTCAGATGCAACAGGAATTTCTCGAGTTCGTCCAATCCGTTCGCGAGAAATGGGAGTCTGAAATTAAGGAATGGTTGAGAAACATCAAAATTTTCGCAAGTCTGACACTCGAAACAATAACTTCAGTGGCCTAGGGCAAAAATACACATACCGTTGTAGTCGGGCGAGTTTCTGCTTTCAGATGCAACAGGAATTTCTCGAGTTCGTCAATTCCGTTCGCGAGATATGGGAGTTTGAAGTTAAGGAATGGTTGAGAAACCATCAAAATTTTCGCAAGTCTGATACTCGAAACCAATAACTACTACTGCCTAGGGCAAAAATACACGTACCGTTGTAATAAGACGAGTTTCTGCTTTCAGATGCAACAGGAATTTCTCGAGTTCGTCAATCCGTTCGCGACATTATGGGAGTTTTGAAGTTAAGGAATGGTTGAGAAACCATCAAAATTTTCGGCATGTCTGAGACTCGAAACCAATAACTACTATTTCCCTAGGGCAAAAATACACATACCGTTGTAGTCCGGGCGAGTTTCTCTGCTTTCAGATGCAACAGGAATTTCTCGACTTCGTCAATCCGTTCGCGAGATATGGGAGTTTTGAATTTAAGGAATTCGTTGAGCAATCCATCAAAATTTTCGCAATCTCAGATACTCGAAACCAATAACTACAATGGGCTAGGGCAAAAATACACATACCGTTGTAATCGGGCGAGTTTCTGCTTTCAGATGCAACAGGAATTTCTCGAGTTCGTCAATCCGTTCGCGAGATATGGGAGTTTGAAGTTAAGGAATGGTTGAGAAACCATCAAAATTTTCGCATGTCTGATACTCGAAATCAATAACTACAATGGGCTAGGGGCAAAAATACCCATACCGTTGTAATAGGACGAGTTTCTGCGACAGGAATTTCTCGAGTTCGTCAATCCGTTCGCGAGATATGGAGTTTGAAGTTTAAGGAATGGTTGAGAAACCATCAAAATTTTCGCATGTCTGATACTCGAAATCAATAACTACAATGGGCTAGGGGCAAAAATACCCATACCGTTGTAATAGGACGAGTTTCTGCGACAGGAATTCTCTCGAGTTCGTCAATCCGTTCGCGAGATATGGGAGTTTGAAGTTAAGGAATGGTTGAGAAACCATCAAAATTTTCGCATGTCTGATACTCGAAACCAATAACTACAATGGGCTGGGGGCAAAAATACACCTACCGTTGTAATAGGACGAGTTTCTGCTTTCAGATGCAACAGGAATTTCTCGACTTCGTCAATCCGTTCGCGAGATATGGGAGTTTGAATTTAAGGAATTGTTGAGAATCCATCAAATTTTCGCATGTCTGATACTCGAAATCAATAACTACAATGGGCTAGGGGCAAAAATACCCATACCGTTGTAATAGGACGAGTTTCTGCGACAGGAATTTCTCGAGTTCGTCAATCCGTTCGCGAGATATGGGAGTTTGAAGTTAAGGAATGGTTGAGAAACCATCAAAATTTTCGCATGTCTGATACTCGAAACCAATAACTACAATGGGCTAGGGGCAAAAATACCCATACCCGTTGTAATAGGACGAGTTTCTGCTTTCAGATGCAACAGGAATTTCTCGAGTTCGTCAATCCGTTCGCGAGATATGGGAGGTCTGAAATTATGGAATGGTTGAGAAACCATCAAAATTTTCGCAAGTCTGACACTCGAAACCAATAACTACAGTGGCCTAGGGCAAAAATACACATTACCGTTGTAGTCGGGCGAGTTTCTGCTTTCAGATGCAACAGGAATTTCTCGACTTCGTCAATCCGTTCGCGAGATATGGGAGTTGAATTTAAGGAATTGTTGAGAATCCATCAAAATTTTCGCAATTCAGATACTCGAAACCAATAACTACAATGGGCTAGGGCAAAAATACACATACCGTTGTAATCGGGCGAGTTTCTGCTTTCAGATGCAAAGGAATCTTCTCGAGTTCGTTCAATCCGTTCGCGAGATATGGGAAGTTTGAAGTTAAGGAATGGTTGAGAAACCATCAAAATTTTCGCATGTCTGATACTCGAAATCAATAACTACAATGGCGCTTAGGGGCAAAAATACCCATACCGTTGTAATAGGACGAGTTTCTGCGACAGGAATTTCTCGAGTTCGTCAATCCGTTCGCGAGATATGGGAGTTTGAAGTTAAGGAATGGGTGAGAAACCATCAAAATTTTCGCATGTCTGATACTCGAAATCAATAACTACAATGGCCTAGGGGCAAAAATACCCATCACCGTTGTAATAGGACGAGTTTCTGCGACAGGAATTTCTCGAGTTCGTCAATCCGTTCGCGAGATATGGGAGTTTGAAGTTAAGGAATTGGTTGAGAACCATCAAAACTTTCGCATGTCTGATACTCGAAACCAATAACTACAATGGGCTAGGGGCAAAAATACACGTATCCGTTGTAATAGGACGAGTTTCTGCTTTCAGATGCAACAGGAATTTCTCGACTTCGTCAATCCGTTCGCGAGATATGGGAGTTTGAATTTAAGGAATTGTTGAGAATCCCATCGAAAATTTTCGCATGTCTGATACTCGAAATCAATAACTACAATGGGCTAGGGGCAAAAAATACCCATACCGTTGTAATAGGACGAGTTTCTGCGACAGGAATTTCTCGAGTTCGTCAATCCGTTCGCGAGATATGGGAGTTTGAAGTTAAGGAATGGTTGAGAAACCATCAAAATTTTCGCATGTCTGATACTCGAAACCAATAACTACAATGGGCTAGGGGCAAAAATACCCATACCGTTGTAATAGGACGAGTTTCTGCTTTCAGATGCAACAGGAATTTCTCGAGTTCGTCAATCCGTTCGCGAGATATGGGAGTCTGAAATTATGGAATGGTTGAGAAACCATCAAAATTTTCGCAAGTCTGACACTCGAAACCAATAACTACAGTGGCCTAGGGCAAAAATACACATACCGTTGTAGTCGGGCGAGTTTCTGCTTTCAGATGCAACAGGAATTTCTCGAGTTCGTCAATCCGTTCGCGAGATATGGGAGTTCGAAGTTAAGGAATGGTTGAGAAACCATCAAAATTTTCGCAAGTCTGATACTCGAAACCAGTAACTGGAATGGCCTAGGGGAAAAGTACACATACCGTTGTAATCGGGCGAGTTTCTGCTTTGAGGTGCAACAGCGATTTCTCGAGTTCGTCAACTCGTTCGCGAGCTATGGGAGTTTGAAGCTAAGGAATGGTTGAAAAACCATCAAAATTTTCGCAAGTCTGATACTCGAAACCAAAAACTACTATTGCATATGGCAAAAATACCCATACCGTTGTAATCGGGCGAGTTTCTACTTTCAGATGCAACAGGAACTTCGCGAGATCGTCAATCCGTGCGAGAGATATGGGAGTTTGAAGCTAAGGAATGTTTGAGAAACCATCAAAATTTTCGCAAGTCTGATACTCGAAACCAATAACTATAATGGCCTAGGGCAAAAATACACACACCATTGTAATCGGGCGAGATACTGCTTTCAGATACAATAGGAATTTCTCGAGTTCGTCAATCCGTTCGCGAGATATGGGAGTTTGAAGTTAAGGAATGGTTGAGAAACCATCAAAATTTTTGCAAGTCTGATACTCGAAACCAATAACTACTATGGCCTAGTGCAAAAATACACATACCATTGCAATCGGACGAGTTTCTGCTTTCAGATGCAACAGGAACTTCGCGAGTTCGTCAATCCGTTCTCGAGATATGGGAGTTTGAAGTTAAGGAATGGTTGAGAAACCATCAAAATTTTCGCAAGTCTGATACTCGAAACCAATAACTACTATGGCATACGGCAAAAATACACATACCGTTGTAATCGGGCGAGTTTCTGCTTTCAGATGCAAGAGGAATTTCTCGAGTTCGTCAATCCGTTCGCGAGATATGGGAGTTTGAAGTTAAGGAATTGTTTAGAAACCATCAAAATTTTCGCAAGTCTGATACTCGAAACCAGTAACTGGAATGGCCTAGTGGAAAAGTACACACGGCATTCTAATCGGGCGAGTTTCTGCTTTCATATGCAACAGGAATTTCTCGAGTTCGTCAATCCGTTCGCGAGATATGGGAGTTTGAAGTTAAGAAATGGTTGAGAAACCATCAAAATTTTCGCAAGTCTGATACTCGAAACCAATAACTGAAACGGCCTAGGGGAAAAGTACACACACCATTGTAATAGGGCGAGCTTCTTCTTTCAGATGCAACAGGAATTTCTCCAGTTCGTCAATCCGTTCGCGAGATATGGGAGTTCCAAGTTAAGGAATGGTTGAGAAACCATCAAAATTTTCGCAAGTGTGATACTCGAAACCAATAACTACTATGGCCTAGTGCAAAAATACACATACCATTGCAATCGGACGAGTTTCTGCTTTCAGATGCAACAGGAACTTCGCGAGTTCGTCAATCCGTTCGCGAGATATGGGAGTTTGAAGTTAAGGAATGGTTGAGGAACCATCAAAATTTTCGCAAGTCTGATACTCGATACCAATAACTACAATGGCCTAGGGTAAAAATACACATACCGCTGTAATCGGGTGAGTTTCTGCTTTCAGATGCAACAGGAGTTTCTCGAGTTCGTCAATCCGTTCCCGAGATATGGGAGTTTGAAGTTAAGGAATGATTGAAAAACCATCAAAATTTTCGCAAGTCTGATACACGAAACCAATAACTACAATAGCCTAGGGGAAAAGTACACACACCATTGTAATCGGGCGAGTTTTTACTTTCATATGCAACAGGAACTTCGCGAGTTCGTCAATCCGTTCGCGAGATATGGGAGTTTGAAGTTAAGGAACGGTTGAGAAACGACCAAAATTTTCGCAAGTCTGATACTCGAAACAAATAACTAATATGGCCTAGGGCAAAAATACACATACCGTTGTAATGGGACGAGTTTCTGCTTTCAGATGCAACAGGAATTTCTCGAGTTCGTCAATCCGTTCGCGAGATATGGGAGTTTGAAGTTAAGGAATGGTTGAGAAACTATCAAAATTTTTGCAAGTCTCATACTCGAAACCAATAACTACTATGGCCTAGGGCAAAAATACACATACCGTTGTAATCGGGCGTGTTTCTACTTTCAGATGCAACAGGAATTTCTCGAGTTCGTCAATCCGTTCGCGAGATATGGGACTTTGAAGTTAAGGAATGGTTGAGAAACCATCAAAATTTTCGCATGTCTGATACTCGAAACCAATAACTACAATGGACTAGGGGCAAAAATACCCATACCGTTGTAATACGACGAGTTTCTGCTTTCAGATGCAACAGGAATTTCTCGAGTTCGTCAATCCGGTCGCGAGATATGGGAGTCTGAAATTAAGGAATGGTTGAGAAACCATCAAAATTTTCGAAAGTCTGATACTCGAAACCAATAACTACTATTGCCTAGGGCAAAAATACACATACCGTTGTAATGCAACGAGTTTCTGCTTTCAGATGCAACAGGAATTCCTCGAGTTCGTCAATCCGTTCGCGAGATATGGGAGTTTGAAGTTAAGGAATGGTTGAGAAACCATCAAAATTTACGCAAGTCTGATACACGAAACCAATAACTACTATGGCCTAGGGCAGAAAAACACATACCGTTTTAGTCGGGCGAGTTTCTGCTTTCAGATGCAACAGGAATTTCTCGAGTTCGTCAATCCGTTCGCGAGATATGGGAGTTTGAAGTTAAGGAATGGTTAGGAAACCAACAAAATTTTCGCAAGTCTGATACTCGAAACCAATAACTACAATGGCCTAGGGCAAAAATACACTTCCCATTGTAATCGGGCGAGTTTCTGCTTTCAGATGCAACAGGAATTTCTCGAGTTCGTCAATCCGTTAGCGAGATAAGGGAGTTTGAAGTTAAGGAATGGTTGAGAAACCATCAAAATTTTCGCACGTCTGATACTGGAAACCAATAACTACAATGGGCTAGGGGCTAAAATACCCATACCGTTGTAATAGGACGAGTTTCTGCTTTCAGATGCAACAGGAACTTCTCGAGTTCGTCAATCCGTGCGCGAGATATGGGAGTTTGGAGTTATGGAATGGTTGAGAAACCATCAAAATTTACGCAAGTCTGATACACGAAACCAATAACTACTATTGCCTGGGGCAAAAATACACATACCGTTGTAATGGGACGAGTTTCTGCTTTCAGATGCAACAGGAATTTCTCGAGTTCCTCAATCCGTTCGCGAGATATTGCAGTTTGAAGTTAAGGAATGGTTGAGAAACCATCAAAATTTTCGCAAGTCTGATACTCGAAACCAATAACTACTATTGCCTAGGGCAGAAATACACATACCATTGTAGTCGGGCGAGATTCTGCATTCAGATGCAACAGGAATTTCTCGAGTTCGTCAATCCGTTCGCGAGATATGGGAGTTTGAAGATAAGGAATGGTTAGGAAACCAACAAAATTTTCGCAAGTCTGATACTCGAAACCAATAACTACAATGGCCTAGGGCAAAAATACACATACCGTTGTAATCGGGCGAGCTTCTGCTTTCAGATGCAACAGGAATTTCTCGAGTTCGTCAATCCGTTCGCGAGATATGGGGGTTGGAAGTTAAGGAATGATTGAGAAACCATCAAAATTTTCGCAAGTCTGATACTCGAAACCAATAACTGGAATGGCCTAGTGGAAAAGTACACAAAACAATTTTAATCGGACGAGTTTCTACTTTCAGATGCAACAGGAATTTCTCGAGTTCGTCAATCCGTTCGCGAGATATGGGAGTTTGAAGTTAAGGAATGGTTGAGCAACCATCAAAATTTTCGCAAGTCTTATACTCGAAACCAATGACTACTATGGCCTAGGGCAAAAATACACATACCGTTGTAATTGGGCGAGTTTCTACTTTCAGATGCAACAGGAATTTCTCGTGTTCGTCAATCCGCTCGCGAGATATGGGAGTTTGAAGTTAAGGAATGGTTGAGCAACCATCAAAATTTACGCAAGTCTGATACACGAAACCAGTAACTGGAATGGCCTAGAGGAAAAGTACACACAGCGTTGTAATCGGGCGAGTTTCTGCTTTCATATGCAACAGGAATTTCTCGAGTTCGTCAATCCGTTCGCGAGATATGGGAGTTTGAAGTTAAGAAATGGTTGAGAAACCATCAAAATTTTCGCAAGTCTGATACTCGAAACCAATAACTGAAATGGCCTAGGGGAAAAGTACACACACCATTGTAATCGGACGAGTTTCTACTATTAGATGCAACAGGAATTTCTAGAGTTCGTCAATCCGTTCGCGAGATATGGGAGTTTGAAGTTAAGGAATGCTTGAGGAACCATCAAAATTTTCGCAAGTCTGATACTCGAAACCAGTAACTGAAATGGCCTAGGGGAAAAGTACACACACCATTGTAATCGGACGAGTTTCTACTATCAGATGCAACAGGAATTTCTAGAGTTCGGCAATCCGTTGGCGAGATATGGGAGTTTGAAGTTAAGGAATGGTTGAGAAACCATAAAAATTTTCGCAAGTCTGATACTCGAAACCAATAACTACAATGGCCTAGGGCAAAAATACACATACCGTTGTAATCGGGCGAGTTTCTGCTTTCAGATGCAATAGGAATTTCTCGAGTTCGCCAATCCGTTCGCGAGATATGGGAGTTTGACGTTAAGGAATGGTTGAGAAACCATCAAAATTTTCGCAAGTCTGATACTCGAAGCCAATAACTACAATGGACTAGTGCAAAAATACACATACCATTGCAATCGGGCGAGTTTCTGCTTTCAGATGCAACAGGAACATCGCGAGTTCGTCAATCCGTTCGCGAGATATGGGAGTTTGACGTTAAGGAATGGTTGAGGAATCATCAAAATTTTCGCAAGTCTGATACCCGAAACCAATAACTACAATGGCCTAGGGCAAAAATACACATACCGTTGTAATCGGGCGAGTTTCTACTTTCAGATGAAACAGGAATTTCTCGAGTTCGTCAATCCGTTCGCGAGACATGGGAGTTCCAAGTTAAGGAATGGTTGAGAAACCATCAAAATTTTCGCAAGTGTGATACTCGAAACCAATTACTACTATGGCCTAGTGCAAAAATACACATACCATTGCAATCGGGCGAGTTTCTGCTTTCAGATGCAACAGGAACATCGCGAGTTCGTCAATCCGTTCGCGAGATATGGGAGTTTGAAGTTAAGGAATGGTTGAGGAACCATCAAAATTTTCGCAAGTCTGATACTCGATACCAATAACTACAATGGCCTAGGGTAAAAATACACATACCGCTGTAATCGGGTGAGTTTCTGCTTTCAGATGCAACAGGAGTTTCTCGAGTTCGTCAATCCGTTCCCGAGATATGGGAGTTTGAAGTTAAGGAACGGTTGAGAAACGAACAAAATTTTCGCAAGTCTGATACTCGAAACAAATAACTAATATATCCTAGGGCAAAAATACACATACCGTTGTAATCGGGCGAGTTTCTGCTTTCAGATGCAATAGGAATTTCTTGAGTTCGTCAATCCGTTCGCGAGATATGGGAGTTTGAAGTTAAGGAATGGTTGAGAAACCATCAAAATTTTCGCAAGTCTGATACTCGAAACCAATAACTACAAAGGGCTAGGGGCAAAAGTACACGTACCGTTGTAATAGGACGAGTTTCTGCTTTCAGATGCAACAGGAATTTCT
Organism: Ptiloglossa arizonensis; assembly: GCF_051014685.1. Lineage (NCBI taxonomy): Eukaryota > Metazoa > Arthropoda > Insecta > Hymenoptera > Colletidae > Ptiloglossa > Ptiloglossa arizonensis. The sequence goes on along the minus strand of NW_027479282.1, from coordinate 61,612 downwards.
CGAGTTCGTCAATCCGTTCGCGAGATATGGGAGTTTGAAGTTAAGGAATGGTTGAGAATCCATCAAAATTTTCGCAAGTCTGATACTCGAAACCAATAACTACTATGGCCTAGGGCAAAAATACACATACCGCTGTAATCGGGCGAGATTCTGCTCTCAGATGCAACAGGATTTTCTCGAGTTCGTCAATCCGTTCGCGAGATATGGGAGTTTGAAGTTAAGGAATGGTTGAGAAACCATCAAAATTTTCGCAAGTCTGATACTCGAAACCATTAACTACAATGGCCTAGGGCAAAAATACACATACCGTTGTAATCGGGCGAATTTCTGCTTTCAGATGCAACAGGATTTTCCCCAGTTCGTCAATCCGTTCGCGAGATATGGGAGTTTGAAGTTAAGGAATGGTTGAGAAACCATCAAAATTTACGCAAGTCTGCTACACGAAACCAATAACTACTAAGGCCTAGGGCAAAAATACACATACCGTTGTAACGGGACGAGTTTCTGCGTTCAGATGCAACAGGAATTTCTCGAGTTCGTCAATCCGTTCGCGAGATATGGGAGTTTGAAGTTAAGGAATGGTTGAGGAACCATCAAAATTTTCGCAAGGCTGGTATTCGAAACCAATAACTAATATGGCCTAGGGCAAAAATACACATACCTTTGTAATGGGACGAGTTTCTGCGTTCAGATGCAACAGGAATTTCTCGAGATCGGCAATCCGTTCGCGAGATATGGGTGTTTGAAGTTAAGGAATGGTTGAGAAACCATCAAAATTTTCGCAAGTCTGATACTCGAAACCAATGACTACTATGGCCTAGGGCAAAAATACACATACCGTTGTAATTGGGCGAGTTTCTACTTTCAGATGCAACAGGAATTTCTCGTGTTCGTCAATCCGCTCGCGAGATATGGGAGTTTGAAGTTAAGGAATGGTTGAGAAACCATCAAAATTTTCGCATGTCTGATACTCGAAACCAATAACTACAATGGACTAGGGGCAAAAATACCCATACCGTTGTAATACGACGAGTTTCTGCTTTCAGATGCAACAGGAATTTCTCGAGTTCGTCAAATCGTTCGCGAGATATGGGAGTTGGAAGTTAAGGAATGATTGAGAAACCATCAAAATTTTCGCATGTCTGATACTCGAAACCAATAACTACAATGGAGTAGGGGCAAAAATACCCATACCGTTGTAATAGGACGAGTTTCTGCTTTCAGATGCAACAGGAATTTCTCGAGTTCGTCAATCCGGTCGCGAGATATGGGAGTCTGAAATTAAGGAATGGTTGACAAACCATCAAAATTTTCGAAAGTCTGATACTCGAAACCAATAACAACTATTGCCTAGGGCAAAAATACACATACCGTTGTAATGCAACGAGTTTCTGCTTTCAGATGCAACAGGAATTCCTCGAGTTCGTCAATCCGTTCGCGAGATATGGGAGTTTGAAGTTAAGGAATGGTTGATAAACCATCAAAATTTACGCAAGTCTGATACACGAAACCAATAACTACTATGGCCTAGGGCAGAAAAACACATACCGTTGTAGTCGGGCGAGTTTCTGCTTTCAGATGCAACAGGAATTTCTCGAGTTCGTCAATCCGTTCGCGAGATATGGGAGTTTGAAGTTAAGGAATGGTTAGGAAAACAACAAAATTTTCGCAAGTCTGATACTCGAAACCAATAACTACAATGGCCTAGGGCAAAAATACACATACCGTTGTAATCGGGCGAGTTTCTGCTTTCAGATGCAACAGGAATTTCTCGAGTTCGTCAATCCATTCGCGAGATAAGGGAGTTTGAAGTTAAGGAATGGTTGAGAAACCATCAAAATTTTCGCACGTCTGATACTGGAAACCAATAACTACAATGGGCTAGGGGCTAAAATACCCATACCGTTGTAATAGGACGAGTTTCTGCTTTCAGATGCAACAGGAATTTCTCGAGTTCGTCAATCCGTGCGCGAGATATGGAAGTTTGGAGTTATGGAATGGTTGAGAAACCATCAAAATTTACGCAAGTCTGATACACGAAACCAATAACTACTATTGCCTGGGGCAAGAATACACATACCGTTGTAATTGGACGAGTTTCTGCTTTCAGATGCAACAGGAATTTCTCGAGTTCCTCAATCCGTTCGCGAGATATTGCAGTTTGAAGTTAAGGAATGGTTGAGAAACCATCAAAATTTTCGCAAGTCTGATACTCGAAACCAATAACTACTATTGCCTAGGGCAGAAATACACATACCGTTGTAGTCGGGCGAGATTCTGCATTCAGATGCAACAGGAATTTCTCGAGTTCGTCAATCCGTTCGAGAGATATGGGAGTTTGAAGTTAAGGAATGGTTAGGAAACCAACAAAATTTTCGCAAGTCTGATACTCGAAACCAATAACTACAATGGCCTAGGGCAAAAATACACATACCGTTGTAATGGGGCGAGTGTCTGCTTTCAGATGCAACAGGAATTTCTCGAGTTCGTCAATCCGTGCGCGATATATGGGAGTTTGGAGTTATGGAATGGTTGAGAAACCATCAAAATTTACGCAAGTCTGATACACGAAACCAATAACTACTATTGCCTGGGGCAAAAATACACATACCGTTGTAATGGGACGAGTTTCTGCTTTCAGATGCAACAGGAATTTCTCGAGTTCGTCAATCCGTTCGCGAGATATTGCAGTTTGAAGTTAAGGAATGGTTGAGAAACCATCAAAATTTTCGCAATTCTGATACTCCAAACCAATAACTACTATGGCCTAGGGCAAAAATACACATACCGTTGTAGTCGGGCGAGTTTCTGCTTTCAGATGCAACAGCAATTTCTCGAGATCGTCAATCCGTTCGCGAGTTATGGGAGTTTGAAGTTAAGGAATGGTTGAGAAACCATCAAAATTTTCGCAAGTCAGATACTCGAAACCAATAACTACTATGGCCTAGGGCAGAAAAACACATACCGTTGTAGTCGGGCGAGTTTCTGCTTTCAGATGCAACAGGAATTTCTCGAGTTCGTCAATCCGTTCGCGAGATATGGGAGTTTGAAGTTAAGGAATGGTTAGGAAACCAACAAAATTTTCGCAAGTCTGATACTCGAAACCAATAACTACAATGGCCTAGGGCAAAAATACACATACCGTTGTAATGGGGCGAGTGTCTGCTTTCAGATGCAACAGGAATTTCTCGAGTTCGTCAATCCGTTCGCGAGATATGGGAGTTTGAAGTTAAGGAATGGTTGAGAAACCATCAAAATTTTCGCACGTCTGATACTGGAAACCAATAACTACAATGGGCTAGGGGCAAAAATACCAATACCGTTGTAATAGGACGAGTTTCTGCTTTCAGATGCAACAGGAATTTCTCGAGTTCGTCAATCCGTGCGCGAGATATGGGAGTTTGGAGTTATGGAATGGTTGAGAAACCATCAAAATTTACGCAAGTCTGATACACGAAACCAATAACTACTATTGCCTGGGGCAAAAATACACATACCGTTGTAATGGGACGAGTTTCTGCTTTCAGATGCAACAGGAATTTCTCGAGTTCGTCAATCCGTTCGCGAGATATGGGAGTTTGAAGTTAAGGAATGGTTAGGAAAACAACAAAATTTTCGCAAGTCTGATACTCGAAACCAATAACTACAATGGCCTAGGGCAAAAATACACATACCGTTGTAATCGGGCGAGTTTCTGCTTTCAGATGCAACAGGAATTTCTCGAGTTCGTCAATCCATTCGCGAGATAAGGGAGTTTGAAGTTAAGGAATGGTTGAGAAACCATCAAAATTTTCGCACGTCTGATACTGGAAACCAATAACTACAATGGGCTAGGGGCTAAAATACCCATACCGTTGTAATAGGACGAGTTTCTGCTTTCAGATGCAACAGGAATTTCTCGAGTTCGTCAATCCGTGCGCGAGATATGGAAGTTTGGAGTTATGGAATGGTTGAGAAACCATCAAAATTTACGCAAGTCTGATACACGAAACCAATAACTACTATTGCCTGGGGCAAGAATACACATACCGTTGTAATGGGACGAGTTTCTGCTTTCAGATGCAACAGGAATTTCTCGAGTTCCTCAATCCGTTCGCGAGATATTGCAGTTTGAAGTTAAGGAATGGTTGAGAAACCATCAAAATTTTCGCAAGTCTGATACTCGAAACCAATAACTACTATTGCCTAGGGCAGAAATACACATACCGTTGTAGTCGGGCGAGATTCTGCATTCAGATGCAACAGGAATTTCTCGAGTTCGTCAATCCGTTCGAGAGATATGGGAGTTTGAAGTTAAGGAATGGTTAGGAAACCAACAAAATTTTCGCAAGTCTGATACTCGAAACCAATAACTACAATGGCCTAGGGCAAAAATACACATACCGTTGTAATGGGGCGAGTGTCTGCTTTCAGATGCAACAGGAATTTCTCGAGTTCGTCAATCCGTGCGCGATATATGGGAGTTTGGAGTTATGGAATGGTTGAGAAACCATCAAAATTTACGCAAGTCTGATACACGAAACCAATAACTACTATTGCCTGGGGCAAAAATACACATACCGTTGTAATGGGACGAGTTTCTGCTTTCAGATGCAACAGGAATTTCTCGAGTTCGTCAATCCGTTCGCGAGATATTGCAGTTTGAAGTTAAGGAATGGTTGAGAAACCATCAAAATTTTCGCAATTCTGATACTCCAAACCAATAACTACTATGGCCTAGGGCAAAAATACACATACCGTTGTAGTCGGGCGAGTTTCTGCTTTCAGATGCAACAGCAATTTCTCGAGATCGTCAATCCGTTCGCGAGTTATGGGAGTTTGAAGTTAAGGAATGGTTGAGAAACCATCAAAATTTTCGCAAGTCAGATACTCGAAACCAATAACTACTATGGCCTAGGGCAGAAAAACACATACCGTTGTAGTCGGGCGAGTTTCTGCTTTCAGATGCAACAGGAATTTCTCGAGTTCGTCAATCCGTTCGCGAGATATGGGAGTTTGAAGTTAAGGAATGGTTAGGAAACCAACAAAATTTTCGCAAGTCTGATACTCGAAACCAATAACTACAATGGCCTAGGGCAAAAATACACATACCGTTGTAATGGGGCGAGTGTCTGCTTTCAGATGCAACAGGAATTTCTCGAGTTCGTCAATCCGTTCGCGAGATATGGGAGTTTGAAGTTAAGGAATGGTTGAGAAACCATCAAAATTTTCGCACGTCTGATACTGGAAACCAATAACTACAATGGGCTAGGGGCAAAAATACCAATACCGTTGTAATAGGACGAGTTTCTGCTTTCAGATGCAACAGGAATTTCTCGAGTTCGTCAATCCGTGCGCGAGATATGGGAGTTTGGAGTTATGGAATGGTTGAGAAACCATCAAAATTTACGCAAGTCTGATACACGAAACCAATAACTACTATTGCCTGGGGCAAAAATACACATACCGTTGTAATGGGACGAGTTTCTGCTTTCAGATGCAACAGGAATTTCTCGAGTTCGTCAATCCGTTCGCGAGATATGGGAGTTTGAAGTTAAGGAATGGTTGAGAAACCATCAAAATTTTCGCAAGTCTGATACTTGAAACCAATAACTACTATGGCCTAGGGCAAAAATACACATACCGTTGTAGTCGGGCGAGTTTCTGCTTTCAGATGCAACAGGAATTTCTCGAGATCGTCAATCCGTTCGCGAGTTATGGGAGTTTGAAGTTAAGGAATGGTTGAGAAACCATCAAAATTTTCGCAAGTCAGATACTCGAAACCAATAACTACAATGGCCTAGGGCAAAAATACACATACCGTTGTAATCGGGCGAGTTTCTGCTTTCAGATGCAACAGGAATTTCTCGAGTTCGTCAATCCGTTCGCGAGATATGGGAGTTTGAAGTTAAGGAATGGTTGAGAAACCATCAAAATTTTCGCAAGTCTGATACTCGAAACCAATAACTACAATGGGCTAGGGGCAAAAATACACGTACCGTTGTAATAGGACGAGTTTCTGCTTTCAGATGCAACAGGAATTTCTCGAGTTCGTCACTCCGTTCGCGAGATATGGGAGTTTGAAGTTAAGGAATGGTTGAGAATCCATCAAAATTTTCGCAAGTCTGATACTCGAAACCAATAACTACTATGGCCTAGGGCAAAAATACACATACCGTTGTAATCGGACGACTTTCTACTTTCAGATGCAACAGGAATTTCTCGAGTTCGTCAATCCGTTCGCGAGATATGGGAGTTTGAAGTTAAGGAATGGTTGAGAAACCATCAAAATTTTCGCATGTCTGATACTCGAAACCAATAACTACAATGGGCTAGGGGCAAGAATACCCATACCGTTGTAATAGGACGAGTTTCTGCTTTCAGATGCAACAGGAATTTCTCGAGTTCGTCAATCCGGTCGCGAGATATGGGAGTCTGAAATTAAGGAATGGTTGAGAAACCATCAAAATTTTCGCAAGTCTGATACTCGAAACCAATAACTACTATTGCCTAGGGCAAAAATACACATACCGTTGTAATGCAACGAGTTTCTGCTTTCAGATGCAACAGGAATTCCTCGAGTTCGTCAATCCGTTCGCGAGATATGGGAGTTTGAAGTTAAGGAATGGTTGCGAAACCATCAAAATTTTCGCAAGTCTGATACTCGAAACCAATAACTACAATGGGCTAGGGGCTAAAATACACGTACCGTTGTAATAGGACGAGTTTCTGCATTCAGATGCTACAGGAATTTCTCGAATTCGTCAATCCGTTCGCGAGATATGGGAGTTTGAAGTTAAGGAATGGTTGAGAAACCATCAAAATTTTCGCAATTCTGATACTCGAAACCAATAACTACTATTTCCTAGGGCAAAAATACACATACCGTTGTAGTCGGGCGAGTTTCTGCTTTCACATGCAACAGGAATTTCTCGAGATCGTCAATCCGTTCGCGAGATATGGGAGTTTGAAATTAAGGAATGGTTGAGAAACCATCAAAATTTTCGCAAGTCTGATACTCGAAACCAATAACTACTATTGCCTACGCCAAAAATACACATACCGTTGTAATGCGACGAGTTTCTGCTTTCAGATGCAACAGGAATTCCTCGAGTTCGTCAATCCGTTCGCGAGATATGGGAGTTTGAAGTTAAGGAATGGTTGAGAAACCATGAAAATTTTCGCAAGTCTGATACTCGAAACCAATAACTACAATGGGCTATGGGCAAAAATACACGTACTGTTGTAATAGGACGAGTTTCTGCTTTCAGATGCAACAGGAATTTCTCGAGTTCGTCAATCCGTTCGCGAGATATGGGAGTTTGAGGTTAAGGAATGGTTGAGAAACCATCAAAATTTTCGCAAGTCTGATACTCGAAACCAATAACTACAAAGGGCTAGTGGCAAAAATACACGTTCCGATGTAATAGGACGAGTTTCTGCTTTCAGATGCAACAGGAATTTCTCGAGTTCGTCAATCCGTTCGCGAGATATGGGAGTTTGAAGTTAAGGAATGGTTGAGAATCCATCAAAATTTTCGCAAGTCTGTTACTCGAAACCAATAACTACTATTGCGTAGGGCAAAAATACACATACCGTTGTAGTCGGGCGTGTTTCTGCTTTCAGATGCAACCGGAATTTCTCGAGATCGTCAATCCGTTCGCGAGATATGGGAGTTTGAAGTTAAGGAATGGTTGAGAAACCATCAAAATTTTCGCAATTCAGATACTCGAAACCAATAACTACAATGGGCTAGGGCAAAAATACACATACCGTTGTAATCGGGCGAGTTTCTGCTTTCGGATGCAACAGGAATTTCTCGAGTTCGTCAATCCGTTCGCGAGATATGGGAGTTTGAAGTTAAGGAATGGTTGAGAAACCATCAAAATTTTCGCATGTCTGATACTCGAAATCAATAACTACAATGGGCTAGGGGCAAAAATACCCATACCGTTGTAATAGGACGAGTTTCTGCTTTCAGATGCAACAGGAATTTCTCGAGTTCGTCAATCCGTTCGCGAGATATGGGAGTTTGAAGTTAAGGAATGGTTGAGAAACCATCAAAATTTTCGCATGTCTGATACTCGAAACCAATAACTACAATGGGCTAGGGGCAAAAATACCCATACCGTTGTAATAGGACGAGTTTCTGCTTTCAGATGCAACAGGAATTTCTCGAGTTCGTCAATCCGTTCGCGAGAAATGGGAGTCTGAAATTAAGGAATGGTTGAGAAACCATCAAAATTTTCGCAAGTCTGACACTCGAAACCAATAACTTCAGTGGCCTAGGGCAAAAATACACATACCGTTGTAGTCGGGCGAGTTTCTGCTTTCAGATGCAACAGGAATTTCTCGAGATCGTCAATCCGTTCGCGAGATATGGGAGTTTGAAGTTAAGGAATGGTTGAGGAACCATCAAAATTTTCGCAAGTCTGATACTCGAAACCAATAACTACTATTGCCTAGGGCAAAAATACACGTACCGTTGTAATAAGACGAGTTTCTGCTTTCAGATGCAACAGGAATTTCTCGAGTTCGTCAATCCGTTCGCGACATATGGGAGTTTGAAGTTAAGGAATGGTTGAGAAACCATCAAAATTTTCGCATGTCTGAGACTCGAAACCAATAACTACTATTTCCTAGGGCAAAAATACACATACCGTTGTAGTCGGGCGAGTTTCTGCTTTCAGATGCAACAGGAATTTCTCGACTTCGTCAATCCGTTCGCGAGATATGGGAGTTTGAATTTAAGGAATTGTTGAGAATCCATCAAAATTTTCGCAATTCAGATACTCGAAACCAATAACTACAATGGGCTAGGGCAAAAATACACATACCGTTGTAATCGGGCGAGTTTCTGCTTTCAGATGCAACAGGAATTTCTCGAGTTCGTCAATCCGTTCGCGAGATATGGGAGTTTGAAGTTAAGGAATGGTTGAGAAACCATCAAAATTTTCGCATGTCTGATACTCGAAATCAATAACTACAATGGGCTAGGGGCAAAAATACCCATACCGTTGTAATAGGACGAGTTTCTGCGACAGGAATTTCTCGAGTTCGTCAATCCGTTCGCGAGATATGGGAGTTTGAAGTTAAGGAATGGTTGAGAAACCATCAAAATTTTCGCATGTCTGATACTCGAAATCAATAACTACAATGGGCTAGGGGCAAAAATACCCATACCGTTGTAATAGGACGAGTTTCTGCGACAGGAATTTCTCGAGTTCGTCAATCCGTTCGCGAGATATGGGAGTTTGAAGTTAAGGAATGGTTGAGAAACCATCAAAATTTTCGCATGTCTGATACTCGAAACCAATAACTACAATGGGCTAGGGGCAAAAATACACGTACCGTTGTAATAGGACGAGTTTCTGCTTTCAGATGCAACAGGAATTTCTCGACTTCGTCAATCCGTTCGCGAGATATGGGAGTTTGAATTTAAGGAATTGTTGAGAATCCATCAAAATTTTCGCATGTCCGATACTCGAAATCAATAACTACAATGGGCTAGGGGCAAAAATACCCATACCGTTGTAATAGGACGAGTTTCTGCGACAGGAATTTCTCGAGTTCGTCAATCCGTTCGCGAGATATGGGAGTTTGAAGTTAAGGAATGGTTGAGAAACCATCAAAATTTTCGCATGTCTGATACTCGAAACCAATAACTACAATGGGCTAGGGGCAAAAATACCCATACCGTTGTAATAGGACGAGTTTCTGCTTTCAGATGCAACAGGAATTTCTCGAGTTCGTCAATCCGTTCGCGAGATATGGGAGTCTGAAATTATGGAATGGTTGAGAAACCATCAAAATTTTCGCAAGTCTGACACTCGAAACCAATAACTACAGTGGCCTAGGGCAAAAATACACATACCGTTGTAGTCGGGCGAGTTTCTGCTTTCAGATGCAACAGGAATTTCTCGACTTCGTCAATCCGTTCGCGAGATATGGGAGTTTGAATTTAAGGAATTGTTGAGAATCCATCAAAATTTTCGCAATTCAGATACTCGAAACCAATAACTACAATGGGCTAGGGCAAAAATACACATACCGTTGTAATCGGGCGAGTTTCTGCTTTCAGATGCAACAGGAATTTCTCGAGTTCGTCAATCCGTTCGCGAGATATGGGAGTTTGAAGTTAAGGAATGGTTGAGAAACCATCAAAATTTTCGCATGTCTGATACTCGAAATCAATAACTACAATGGGCTAGGGGCAAAAATACCCATACCGTTGTAATAGGACGAGTTTCTGCGACAGGAATTTCTCGAGTTCGTCAATCCGTTCGCGAGATATGGGAGTTTGAAGTTAAGGAATGGTTGAGAAACCATCAAAATTTTCGCATGTCTGATACTCGAAATCAATAACTACAATGGGCTAGGGGCAAAAATACCCATACCGTTGTAATAGGACGAGTTTCTGCGACAGGAATTTCTCGAGTTCGTCAATCCGTTCGCGAGATATGGGAGTTTGAAGTTAAGGAATGGTTGAGAAACCATCAAAATTTTCGCATGTCTGATACTCGAAACCAATAACTACAATGGGCTAGGGGCAAAAATACACGTACCGTTGTAATAGGACGAGTTTCTGCTTTCAGATGCAACAGGAATTTCTCGACTTCGTCAATCCGTTCGCGAGATATGGGAGTTTGAATTTAAGGAATTGTTGAGAATCCATCAAAATTTTCGCATGTCTGATACTCGAAATCAATAACTACAATGGGCTAGGGGCAAAAATACCCATACCGTTGTAATAGGACGAGTTTCTGCGACAGGAATTTCTCGAGTTCGTCAATCCGTTCGCGAGATATGGGAGTTTGAAGTTAAGGAATGGTTGAGAAACCATCAAAATTTTCGCATGTCTGATACTCGAAACCAATAACTACAATGGGCTAGGGGCAAAAATACCCATACCGTTGTAATAGGACGAGTTTCTGCTTTCAGATGCAACAGGAATTTCTCGAGTTCGTCAATCCGTTCGCGAGATATGGGAGTCTGAAATTATGGAATGGTTGAGAAACCATCAAAATTTTCGCAAGTCTGACACTCGAAACCAATAACTACAGTGGCCTAGGGCAAAAATACACATACCGTTGTAGTCGGGCGAGTTTCTGCTTTCAGATGCAACAGGAATTTCTCAAGACCGTCAATCCGTTCGCGAGATATGGGACTTTGAAGTTAAGGAATGGTTGAGAAACCATCAAAATTTTCGCAAGTCTGATACTCGAAACCAATAACTACTATTGCCTACGGCAAAAATACACATACCGTTGTAATGCGACGAGTTTCTGCTTTCAGATGCAACAGGTATTCCTCGAGTTCGTCAATCCGTTCGCGAGATATGGGAGTTTGAAGTTAAGGAATGGTTGAGAAACCATGAAAATTTTCGCAAGTCTGATACTCGAAACCAATAACTACAATGGCCTAGGGTAAAAATACACATACCGCTGTAATCGGGTGAGTTTCTGCTTTCAGATGCAACAGGAATTTCTCGAGTTCGTCAATCCGTTCCCGAGATATGGGAGTTTGAAGTTAAGGAATGGTTGAGAAACCATCAAAATTTCCGCAAGTCTGATACTCGAAACCAATAACTGCTATTGCCTACGGCAAAAATATACATACCGTTGTAATGCGACGAGTTTCTGCTTTCAGATGCAACAGGAATTCCTCGAGTTCGTCAATCCGTTCGCGAGATATGGGAGTTTGAAGTTAAGGAATGGTTGAGAAACCATGAAAATTTTCGCAAGTCTGATACTCGAAACCAATAACTACAATGGGCTATGGGCAAAAATACACGTACTGTTGTAATAGGACGAGTTTCTGCTTTCAGATGCAACAGGAATTTCTCGAGTTCGTCAATCCGTTCGCGAGATATGGGAGTTTGAGGTTAAGGAATGGTTGAGAAACCATCAAAATTTTCGCAAGTCTGATACTCGAAACCAATAACTACAAAGGGCTAGGGGCAAAAATACACGTACCGTTGTAATAGGACGAGTTTCTGCTTTCAGATGCAACAGGAATTTCTCGACTTCGTCAATCCGTTCGCGAGATATGGGAGTTTGAAGTTAAGGAATTGTTGAGAATCCATCAAAATTTTCGCAAGTCTGATACTCGAAACCAATTACTACAATGGGCTAGGGTTAAAAATACCCATACCGTTGTAATAGGACGAGTTTCTGCTTTCAGATGCAACAGGAATTTCTCGAGTTCGTCAATCCGTTCGCGAGATATGGGAGTCTGAAATTAAGGAATGGTTGAGAAACCATCAAAATTTTCGCAAGTCTGACACTCGAAACCAATAACTACAGTGGCCTAGGGCAAAAATACACATACCGTTGTAGTCGGGCGAGTTTCTGCTTTCAGATGCAACAGGAATTTCTCAAGACCGTCAATCCGTTCGCGAGATATGGGAGTTTGAAGTTAAGGAATGGTTGAGAAACCATCAAAATTTTCGCAAGTCTGGTACTCGAAACCAATAACTACTATTGCCTAGGGCAAAAATACACATACCGTTGTAGTCGGGCGAGTTTCTGCTTTCAGATGCAACAGGAATTTCTCGAGATCGTCAATCCGTTCGCGAGATATGGGACTTTGAAGTTAAGGAATGGTTGAGAAACCATCAAAATTTTCGCAAGTCTGATACTCGAAACCAATAACTACTATTGCCTACGGCAAAAATACACATACCGTTGTAATGCGACGAGTTTCTGCTTTCAGATGCAACAGGTATTCCTCGAGTTCGTCAATCCGTTCGCGAGATATGGGAGTTTGAAGTTAAGGAATGGTTGAGAAACCATGAAAATTTTCGCAAGTCTGATACTCGAAACCAGTAACTACAATGGGCTATGGGCAAAAATACACGTACTGTTGTAATAGGACGAGTTTCTGCTTTCAGATGCAACAGGAATTTCTCGAGTTCGTCAATCCGTTCGCGAGATATGGGAGTTTGAAGTTAAGGAATGGTTGAGAAACCATCAAAATTTCCGCAAGTCTGATACTCGAAACCAATAACTGCTATTGCCTACGGCAAAAATATACATACCGTTGTAATGCGACGAGTTTCTGCTTTCAGATGCAACAGGAATTCCTCGAGTTCGTCAATCCGTTCGCGAGATATGGGAGTTTGAAGTTAAGGAATGGTTGAGAAACCATGAAAATTTTCGCAAGTCTGATACTCGAAACCAATAACTACAATGGGCTATGGGCAAAAATACACGTACTGTTGTAATAGGACGAGTTTCTGCTTTCAGATGCAACAGGAATTTCTCGAGTTCGTCAATCCGTTCGCGAGATATGGGAGTTTGAGGTTAAGGAATGGTTGAGAAACCATCAAAATTTTCGCAAGTCTGATACTCGAAACCAATAACTACAAAGGGCTAGGGGCAAAAATACACGTACCGTTGTAATAGGACGAGTTTCTGCTTTCAGATGCAACAGGAATTTCTCGACTTCGTCAATCCGTTCGCGAGATATGGGAGTTTGAAGTTAAGGAATTGTTGAGAATCCATCAAAATTTTCGCAAGTCTGATACTCGAAACCAATTACTACAATGGGCTAGGGTTAAAAATACCCATACCGTTGTAATAGGACGAGTTTCTGCTTTCAGATGCAACAGGAATTTCTCGAGTTCGTCAATCCGTTCGCGAGATATGGGAGTCTGAAATTAAGGAATGGTTGAGAAACCATCAAAATTTTCGCAAGTCTGACACTCGAAACCAATAACTACAGTGGCCTAGGGCAAAAATACACATACCGTTGTAGTCGGGCGAGTTTCTGCTTTCAGATGCAACAGGAATTTCTCAAGACCGTCAATCCGTTCGCGAGATATGGGAGTTTGAAGTTAAGGAATGGTTGAGAAACCATCAAAATTTTCGCAAGTCTGGTACTCGAAACCAATAACTACTATTGCCTAGGGCAAAAATACACATACCGTTGTAGTCGGGCGAGTTTCTGCTTTCAGATGCAACAGGAATTTCTCGAGATCGTCAATCCGTTCGCGAGATATGGGACTTTGAAGTTAAGGAATGGTTGAGAAACCATCAAAATTTTCGCAAGTCTGATACTCGAAACCAATAACTACTATTGCCTACGGCAAAAATACACATACCGTTGTAATGCGACGAGTTTCTGCTTTCAGATGCAACAGGTATTCCTCGAGTTCGTCAATCCGTTCGCGAGATATGGGAGTTTGAAGTTAAGGAATGGTTGAGAAACCATGAAAATTTTCGCAAGTCTGATACTCGAAACCAGTAACTACAATGGGCTATGGGCAAAAATACACGTACTGTTGTAATAGGACGAGTTTCTGCTTTCAGATGCAACAGGAATTTCTCGAGTTCGTCAATCCGTTCGCGAGATATGGGAGTTTGAAGTTAAGGAATGGTTGAGAAACCATCAAAATTTCCGCAAGTCTGATACTCGAAACCAATAACTGCTATTGCCTACGGCAAAAATACACATACCGTTGTAATGCGACGAGTTTCTGTTTTCAGATGCAACAGGAATTCCTCGAGTTCGTCAATCCGTTCGCGAGATATGGGAGTTTGAAGTTAAGGAATGGTTGAGAAACCATGAAAATTTTCGCAAGTCTGATACTCGAAACCAATAACTACAATGGGCTATGGGCAAAAATACACGTACTGTTGTAATAGGACGAGTTTCTGCTTTCAGATGCAACAGGAATTTCTCGAGTTCGTCAATCCGTTCGCGAGATATGGGAGTTTGAGGTTAAGGAATGGTTGAGAAACCATCAAAATTTTCGCAAGTCTGATACTCGAAACCAATAACTACAAAGGGCTAGGGGCAAAAATACACGTACCGTTGTAATAGGACGAGTTTCTGCTTTCAGATGCAACAGGAATTTCTCGACTTCGTCAATCCGTTCGCGAGATATGGGAGTTTGAAGTTAAGGAATTGTTGAGAATCCATCAAAATTTTCGCAAGTCTGATACTCGAAACCAATTACTACAATGGGCTAGGGTTAAAAATACCCATACCGTTGTAATAGGACGAGTTTCTGCTTTCAGATGCAACAGGAATTTCTCGAGTTCGTCAATCCGTTCGCGAGATATGGGAGTCTGAAATTAAGGAATGGTTGAGAAACCATCAAAATTTTCGCAAGTCTGACACTCGAAACCAATAACTACAGTGGCCTAGGGCAAAAACACACATTCCGTTCTAGTCGGGCGAGTTTCTGCTTTCAGATGCAACAGGAATTTCTCGAGATCGTCAATCCGTTCGCGAGATATGGGAGTTTGAAGTTAAGGAATGGTTGAGAAACCATCAAAATTTTCGCAAGTCTGGTACTCGAAACCAATAGCTACTATTGCCTAGGGCAAAAATACACATACCGTTGTAGTCGGGCGAGTTTCTGCTTTCAGATGCAACAGGAATTTCTCGAGATCGTCAATCCGTTCGCGAGATATGGGAGTTTGAAGTTAAGGAATGGTTGAGAAACCATCAAAATTTTCGCAAGTCTGATACTCGAAACCAATAACTACTATTGCCTACGGCAAAAATACACATACCGCTGTAATGCGACGAGTTTCTGCTTTCAGATGCAACAGGAATTCCTCGAGTTCGTCAATCCGTTCGCGAGATATGGGAGTTTGAAGTTAAGGAATGGTTGAGAAACCATGAAAATTTTCGCAAGTCTGATACTCGAAACCAATAACTACAATGGGCTATGGGCAAAAATACACGTACTGTTGTAATAGGACGAGTTTCTGCTTTCAGATGCAACAGGAATTTCTCGAGTTCGTCAATCCGTTCGCGAGATATGGGAGTTTGAAGTTAAGGAATGGTTGAGAAACCATCAAAATTTTCGCAAGTCTGATACTCGAAACCAATAACTGCTATTGCCTACGGCAAAAATACACATACCGTTGTAATGCGACGAGTTTCTGTTTTCAGATGCAACAGGAATTCCTCGAGTTCGTCAATCCGTTCGCGAGATATGGGAGTTTGAAGTTAAGGAATGGTTGAGAAACCATGAAAATTTTCGCAAGTCTGATACTCGAAACCAATAACTACAATGGGCTATGGGCAAAAATACACGTACTGTTGTAATAGGACGAGTTTCTGCTTTCAGATGCAACAGGAATTTCTCGAGTTCGTCAATCCGTTCGCGAGATATGGGAGTTTGAGGTTAAGGAATGGTTGAGAAACCATCAAAATTTTCGCAAGTCTGATACTCGAAACCAATAACTACTATTGCCTAGGGCAAAAATACACATACCGTTGTAGTCGGGCGTGTTTCTGCTTTCAGATGCAACCGGAATTTCTCGAGATCGTCAATCCGTTCGCGAGATATGGGAGTTTGAAGTTAAGGAATGGTTGAGAAACCATCAAAATTTTCGCAATTCAGATACTCGAAACCAATAACTACAATGGGCTAGGGCAAAAATACACATACCGTTGTAATCGGGCGAGTTTCTGCTTTCAGATGCAACAGGAATTTCTCGAGTTCGTCAATCCGTTCGCGAGATATGGGAGTTTGAAGTTAAGGAATGGTTGAGAAACCATCAAAATTTTCGCATGTCTGATACTCGAAATCAATAACTACAATGGGCTAGGGGCAAAAATACCCATACCGTTGTAATAGGACGAGTTTCTGCTTTCATATGCAACAGGAATTTCTCGAGTTCGTCAATCCGTTCGCGAGATATGGGAGTTTGAAGTTAAGGAATGGTTGAGAAACCATCATAATTTTCGCATGTCTGATACTCGAAACCTATAACTACAATGGGCTAGGGGCAAAAATACCCATACCGTTGTAATAGGACGAGTTTCTGCTTTCAGATGCAACAGGAATTTCTCGAGTTCGTCAATCCGTTCGCGAGAAATGGGAGTTTGAAGTTAAGGAATGGTTGAGAATCCATCAAAATTTCGCAAGTCTGATACTCGAAACAATAACTACTATTGCCTAGGGCAAAAATACACATACCGTTGTAGTCGGGCGTGTTTCTGCTTTCAGATGCAACCGGAATTTCTCGAGATCGTCAATCCGTTCGCGAGATATGGGAGTTTGAAGTTAAGGAATGGTTGAGAAACCATCAAAATTTCGCAATTCAGATACTCGAAACCAATAACTACAATGGGCTAGGGCAAAAATACACATACCGTTGTAATCGGGCGAGTTTCTGCTTTCAGATGCAAACAGAATTTCTCGAGTTCGTCAATCCGTTCGCGAGATATGGGAGTTTGAAGTTAAGGAATGGTTGAGAAACCATCAAAATTTTCGCATGTCTGATACTCGAAATCAATAACTACAATGGGCTAGGGGCAAAAATACCCATACCGTTGTAATAGGACGAGTTTCTGCTTTCATATGCAACAGGAATTTCTCGAGTTCGTCAATCCGTTCGCGAGATATGGGAGTTTGAAGTTAAGGAATGGTTGAGAAACCATCAAAATTTTCGCATGTCTGATACTCGAAACCTATAACTACAATGGGCTAGGGGCAAAAATACCCATACCGTTGTAATAGGACGAGTTTCTGCTTTCAGATGCAACAGGAATTTCTCGAGTTCGTCAATCCGTTCGCGAGAAATGGGAGTCTGAAATTAAGGAATGGTTGAGAAACCATCAAAATTTCGCAAGTCTGACACTCGAAACCAATAACTTCAGTGGCCTAGGGGCAAAAATACACATACCGTTGTAGTCGGGCGAGTTTCTGCTTTCAGATGCAACATGAATTTCTCGAGATCGTCAATCCGTTCGCGAGATATGGGAGTTTGAAGTTAAGGAATGGTTGAGAAACCATCAAAATTTTCGCAAGTCTGATACTCGAACCAATACTACTATTGCCTAGGGCAAAAATACACGTACCGTTGTAATAAGACGAGTTTCTGCTTTCAGATGCAACAGGAATTTCTCGAGTTCGTCAATCCGTTCGCGAGATATGGGAGTTTGAAGTTAAGGAATGGTTGAGAAACCATCAAAATTTTCGCATGTCTGATACTCGAAACCAATAACTACAAAGGGCTAGGGGCAAAAATACACGTACCGTTGTAATAGGACGAGTTTCTGCTTTCAGATGCAACAGGAATTTCTCGACTTCGTCAATCCGTTCGCGAGATATGGGAGTTTGAAGTTAAGGAATTGTTGAGAATCCATCAAAATTTTCGCAAGTCTGATGCTCGAAAACAATTACTACAATGGGCTAGGGTTAAAAATACCCATACCGTTGTAATAGGACGAGTTTCTGCTTTCAGATGCAACAGGAATTTCTCGAGTTCGTCAATCCGTTCGCGAGATATGGGAGTCTGAAATTAAGAAATGGTTGAGAAACCATCAAAATTTTCGCAAGTCTGACACTCGAAACCAATAACTACAGTGGCCTAGGGCAAAAATACACATACCGTTGTAGTCGGGCGAGTTTCTGCTTTCAGATGCAACAGGAATTTCTCGAGATCGTCAATCCGTTCGCGAGATATGGGAGTTTGAAGTTAAGGAATGGTTGAGAAACCATCAAAATTTTCGCAAGTCTGGTACTCGAAACCAATAACTACTATTGCCTAGGGCAAAAATACACATACCGTTGTAGTCGGGCGAGTTTCTGCTTTCAGATGCAACAGGAATTTCTCGAGATCGTCAATCCGTTCTCGAGATATGGGAGTTTGAAGTTAAGGAATGGTTGAGAAACCATCAAAATTTTCGCAAGTCTGATACTTGAAACCAATAACTACTATTGCCTAGGGCAAAAATACACATAGCGTTGTAATGCGACGAGTTTCTGCTTTCAGATGCAACAGGAATTCCTCGAGTTCGTCAATCCGTTCGCGAGATATGGGAGTTTGAAGTTAAGGAATGGTTGAGAAACCATGAAAATTTTCGCAAGTCTGATACTCGAAACCAATAACAACAATGGGCTAGGGGCAAAAATACACGTACCGTTGTAATAGGACGAGTTTCTGCTTTCAGATGCAACAGGAATTTCTCGAGTTCGTCAATCCGTTCGCGAGATATGGGAGTTTGAAGTTAAGGAATGGTTGAGAATCCATCAAAATTTTCGCAAGTCTGATACTCGAAACCAATAACTACTATGGCCTAGGGCAAAAATACACATACCGTTGTAATCGGGCGAGATTCTGCTCTCAGATGCAACAGAAATTTCTCGAGTTCGTCAATCCGTTCGCGATATATGGGAGTTTGAAGTTAAGGAATGGTTGAGAAACCATCAAAATTTTCGCATTTCTGATACTCGAAATCAATAACTACAATGGGCTAGGGGCAAATATACCCATACCGTTGTAATAGGGGGAGTTTCTGCTTTCAGATGCAACAGGAATTTCTCGAGTTCGTCAATCCGTTCGCGAGATATGGGAGTTTGAAGTTAAGGAATGGTTGAGAAACCATCAAAATTTTCGCAAGTCTGATACTCGAAACCAATAACTACAAAGGGCTAGGGGCAAAAATACACGTACCGTTGTAATAGGACGAGTTTCTGCTTTCAGATGCAACAGGAATTTCACGAGTTCGTCAATCCGTTCGCGAGATATGGGAGTTTGAAGTTAAGGAATGGTTGAGAATCCATCAAAATTTTCGCAAGTCTGATACTCGAAACCAATAACTACTATGGCCTAGGGCAAAAATACACATACCGTTGTAATCGGGCGAGATTCTGCTCTCAGATGCAACAGAAATTTCTCGAGTTCGTCAATCCGTTCGCGAGATATGGGAGTTTGAAGTTAAGGAATGGTTGAGAAACCATCAAAATTTTCGCATCTCTGATACTCGAAGTCAATAACTACAATGGGCTAGGGGCAAATATACCCATACCGTTGTAATAGGGGGAGTTTCTGCTCTCAGATGCAACAGGAATTTCTCGAGTTCGTCAATCCGTGCGCGAGATATGGGAGTTTGAAGTTAAGGAATGGTTGAGAAACCATCAAAATTTTCGCAAGTCTGATACTCGAAACCAATAACTACAAAGGGCTAGGGGCAAAAATACACGTACCGCTGTAATAGGACGAGTTTCTGCTTTCAGATGCAACAGGAATTTCTCGAGTTCGTCAATCCGTTCGCGAGATATGGGAGTTTGAAGTTAAGGAATGGTTGAGAAACCATCAAAATTTTCGCAAGTCTGATACTCGAAACCAATAACTACTATTGCCTAGGGCAAAAATACACGTACTGTTGTAATAAGACGAGTTTCTGCTTTCAGATGCAACAGGAATTTCTCGAGTTCGTCAATCCGTTCGCGAGATATGGGAGTTTGAAGTTAAGGAATGGTTGAGAAACCATCAAAATTTTCGCATGTCTGACACTCGAAACCAATAACTTCAGTGGCCTAGGGCAAAAATACACATACCGTTGTAGTCGGGCGAGTTTCTGCTTTCAGATGCAAGAGGAATTTCTCGAGATCGTCAATCCGTTCGCGAGATATGGGAGTTTGAAGTTAAGGAATGGTTGAGAAACCATCAAAATTTTCGCAAGTCTGATACTCGAAACCAATAACTACTATTGCCTAGGGCAAAAATACACGTACCGTTGTAATAAGACGAGTTTCTGCTTTCAGATGCAACAGGAATTTCTCGAGTTCGTCAATCCGTTCGCGAGATATGGGAGTTTGAAGTTAAGGAATGGTTGAGAAACCATCAAAATTTTCGCAATTCAGATACTCGAAACCAATAACTACAATGGGCTAGGGTAAAAATACACATACCGTTGTAATCGGGCGAGTTTCTGCTTTCAGATGCAACAGGAATTTCTCGAGTTCGTCAATCCGTTCGCGAGATATGGGAGTTGGAAGTTAAGGAATGGTTGAGAAACCATCAAAATTTTCGCAAGTCTGATACTCGAAACCAATAACTACTATTGCCTAGGGCAAAAATACACGTACCGTTGTAATAAGACGAGTTTCTGCTTTCAGATGCAACAGGAATTTCTCGAGTTCGTCAATCCGTTCGCGAGATATGGGAGTTTGAAGTTAAGGAATTGTTGAGAATCCATCAAAATTTTCGCAAGTCTGATACTCGAAACCAATAACTACTATTGCCTAGGGCAAAAATACACATACCGTTGTAATGCGACGAGTTTCTGCTTTCAGATGCAACAGGAATTCCTCGAGTTCGTCAATCCGTTCGCGAGATATGGGAGTTTGAAGTTAAGGAATGGTTGAGAAACCATGAAAATTTTCGCAAGTCTGATACTCGAAACCAATAACTACAAAGGGCTAGGGGCAAAAATACACGTACCGTTGCAATAGGACGAGTTTCTGCTTTCAGATGCAACAGGAATTTCCCGACTTCGTCAATCCGTTCGCGAGATATGGGAGTTTGAAGTTAAGGAATTGTTGAGAATCCATCAAAATTTTCGCAAGTCTGATACTCGAAACCCATTACTACAATGGGCTAGGGTTAAAAATACCCATACCGTTGTAATAGGACGAGTTTCTGCTTTCAGATGCAACAGGAATTTCTCGAGTTCGTCAATCCGTTCGCGAGATATGGGAGTCTGAAATTAAGGAATGGTTGAGAAACCATCAAAATTTTCGCAAGTCTGACACTCGAAACCAATAACTACAGTGGCCTAGGGCAAAAATACACATACCGTTGTAGTCGGGCGAGTTTCTGCTTTCAGATGCAACCGGAATTTCTCGAGATCGTCAATCCGTTCTCGAGATATGGGAGTTTGAAGTTAAGGAATGGTTGAGAAACCATCAAAATTTTCGCAAGTCTGATACTCGAAACCAATAACTACTATTGCCTACGGCAAAAATACACATACCGTTGTAATGCGACGAGTTTCTGCTTTCAGATGCAACAGGAATTCCTCGAGTTCGTCAATCCGTTCGCGAGATATGGGAGTTTGAAGTTAAGGAATGGTTGAGAAACCATGAAAATTTTCGCAAGTCTGATACTCGAAACCAATAACAACAATGGGCTAGGGGCAAAAATACACGTACCGTTGTAATAGGACGAGTTTCTGCTTTCAGATGCAACAGGAATTTCTCGAGTTCGTCAATCCGTTCGCGAGATATGGGAGCTTGAAGTTAAGGAATGGTTGAGAAACCATCAAAATTTTCGCAAGTCTGATACTCGAAACCAATAACTACAAAGGGCTAGGGGCAAAAATACACGTACCGTTGTAATAGGACGAGTTTCTGCTTTCAGATGCAACAGGAATTTCTCGAGTTCGTCAATCCGTTCGCGAGATATGGGAGTTTGAAGTTAAGGAATGGTTGCGAATCCATCAAAATTTTCGCAAGTCTGATACTCGAAACCAATAACTACTATGGCCTAGGGCAAAAATACACATACCGTTGTAATAGGGGGAGTTTCTGCTTTCAGATGCAACAGGAATTTCTCGAGTTCGTCAATCCGTTCGCGAGATATGGGAGTTTGAAGTTAAGGAATGGTTGAGAAACCATCAAAATTTTCGCAAGTCTGATACTCGAAACCAATAACTACAAAGGGCTAGGGGCAAAAATACACGTACCGTTGTAATAGGACGAGTTTCTGCTTTCAGATGCAACAGGAATTTCTCGAGTTCGTCAATCCGTTCGCGAGATATGGGAGTTTGAAGTTAAGGAATGGTTGAGAATCCATCAAAATTTTCGCAAGTCTGATACTCGAAACCAATAACTACTATGGCCTAGGGCAAAAATACACATACCGCTGTAATCGGGCGAGATTCTGCTTTCAGATGCAACAGGAATTTCTCGAGTTCGTCAATCCGTTCGCGAGATATGGGAGTTTGAAGTTAAGGAATGGTTGAGAAACCATCAAAATTTTCGCAAGTCTGATACTCGAAACCAATAACTACTATTGCCTACGGCAAAAATACACATACCGTTGTAATGCGACGAGTTTCTGCTTTCAGATGCAACAGGAATTCCTCGAGTTCGTCAATCCGTTCGCGAGATATGGGAGTTTGAAGTTAAGGAATGGTTGAGAAACCATCAAAATTTTCGCAAGTCTGATACTCGAAACCAATAACTACAAGGGGCTAGTGGCAAAAATACACGTTCCGTTGTAATAGGACGAGTTTCTGCTTTCAGATGCAACAGGAATTTCTCGAGTTCGTCAATCCGTTCGCGAGATATGGGAGTTTGAAGTTAAGGAATGGTTGAGAATCCATCAAAATTTTCGCAAGTCTGATACTCGAAACCAATAACTACTATTGCCTAGGGCAAAAATACACATACCGTTGTAGTTGGGCGTGTTTCTGCTTTCAGATGCAACCGGAATTTCTCGAGATCGTCAATCCGTTCGCGAGATATGGGAGTTTGAAGTTAAGGAATGGTTGAGAAACCATCAAAATTTTCGCAATTCAGATACTCGAAACCAATAACTACTATGGGCTAGGGCAAAAATACACATACCGTTGTAATCGGGCGAGTTTCTGCTTTCAGATGCAACAGGAATTTCTCGAGTTCGTCAATCCGTTCGCGAGATATGGGAGTTTGAAGTTAAGGAATGGTTGAGAAACCATCAAAATTTTCGCATGTCAGATACTCGAAATCAATAACTACAATGGGCTAGGGGCAAAAGTACCCATACCGTTGTAATAGGACGAGTTTCTGCTTTCAGATGGAACAGGAATTTCTCGAGTTCGTCAATCCGTTCGCGAGATATGGGAGTTTGAAGTTAAGGAATGGTTGAGAAACCATCAAAATTTTCGCATGTCTGATACTCGAAACCAATAACTACAATGGGCTAGGGGCAAAAATACCCATACCGTTGTAATAGGTCGAGTTTCTGCTTTCAGATGCAACAGGAATTTCTCGAGTTCGTCAATCCGTTCGCGAGAATTGGGAGTCTGAAATTAAGGAATGGTTGAGAAACCATCAAAATTTTCGCAAGTCTGACACTCGAAACCAATAACTTCAGTGGCCTAGGGCAAAAATTCACATACCGTTGTAGTCGGGCGAGTTTCTGCTTTCAGATGCAACAGGAATTTCTCGAGATCGTCAATCCGTTCGCGAGATATGGGAGTTTGAAGTTAAGGAATGGTTGAGAAACCATCAAAATTTTCGCAAGTCTGATACTCGAAACCAATAACTACTATTGCCTAGGGCAAAAATACACATACCGTTGTAGTCAGGCGAGTTTCTGCTTTCAGATGCAACAGGAATTTCTCGAGATCGTCAATCCGTTCTCGAGATACGGGAGTTTGAAGTTAAGGAATGGTTGGGAAACCATCAAAATTTTCGCAAGTCTGATACTCGAAACCAATAACTACTATTGCCTAGGGCAAAAATACACATACCGTTGTAATGCGACGAGTTTCTGCTTTCAGATGCAACAGGAATTCCTCGAGTTCGTCAATCCGTTCGCGAGATATGGGAGTTTGAAGTTAAGGAATGGTTGAGAAACCATGAAAACATTCGCAAGTCTGATACTCGAAACCAATAACTACAATGGGCTAGGGGCAAAAATACACGTACCGTTGTAATAAGACGAGTTTCTGTTTTCAGATGCAAC
Organism: Ptiloglossa arizonensis; assembly: GCF_051014685.1. Lineage (NCBI taxonomy): Eukaryota > Metazoa > Arthropoda > Insecta > Hymenoptera > Colletidae > Ptiloglossa > Ptiloglossa arizonensis. Next base: position 37,205 of record NW_027479282.1, on the reverse strand, counting down.
AGGAATTTCTCGAGTTCGTCAATCCGTTCGCGAGATATGGGAGTTTGAAGTTAAGGTATGGTTGAGAAACCATCAAAATTTTCGCATGTCTGATACTCGAAACCAATAACTACAAAGGGCTAGGGGCAAAAATACACGTACCGTTGTAATAGGACGAGTTTCTGCTTTCAGATGCAACAGGAATTTCTCGACTTCGTCAATCCGTTCGCGAGATATGGGAGTTTGAAGTTAAGGAATGGTTGAGAATCCATCAAAATTTTCGCAAGTCTGATACTCGAAACCAATTACTACAATGGGCTAGGGTTAAAAATACCCATACCGTTGTAATAGGACGAGTTTCTGCTTTCAGATGCAACAGGAATTTCTCGAGTTCGTCAATCCGTTCGCGAGATATGGGAGTCTGAAATTAAGGAATGGTTGAGAAACCATCAAAATTTTCGCAAGTCTGACACTCGAAACCAATAACTACAGTGGCCTAGGGCAAAAATACACATACCGTTGTAATAGGACGAGTTTCTGCTTTCAGATGCAACACGAATTTCTCGAGTTCGTCAATCCGTTAGCGAGATATGGGAGTTTGAAGTTAAGGAATGGTTGAGAAACCATCAAAATTTTCGCAAGTCTGATACTCGAAACCAATAACTACTATTGCCTAGGGCAAAAATACACATACCGTTGTAGTCGGGCGAGTTTCTGCTTTCAGATGCAACAGGAATTTCTCGAGATCGTCAATCCGTTCTCGAGATATGGGAGTTTGAAGTTAAGGAATGGTTGAGAAACCATCAAAATTTTCGCAAGTCTGATACTCGAAACCAATAACTACTATTGCCTAGGGCAAAAATACACATACCGTTGTTATAGGACGAGTTTCTGCTTTCAGATGCAACAGGAATTTCTCGAGTTCGTCAATCCGTTAGCGAGATATGGGAGTTTGAAGTTAAGGAATGGTTGAGAAACCATCAAAATTTTCGCAAGTCTGATACTCGAAACCAATAACTACTATTGCCTAGGGCAAAAATACTCATACCGTTGTAGTCGGGCGTGTTTCTGCTTTCAGATGCATCCGGAATTTCTCGAGATCGTCAATCCGTTCGCGAGATATGGGAGTTTGAAGTTAAGGAATGGTTGAGAAACCATCAAAATTTTCGCAATTCAGATACTCGAAACCAATAACTACAATGGGCTAGGGCAAAAATACACATACCGTTGTAATCGGGCGAGTTTCTGCTTTCAGATGCAACAGGAATTTCTCGAGTTCGTCAATCCGTTCGCGAGATATGGGAGTTTGAAGTTAAGGAATGGTTGAGAAACCATCAAAATTTTCGCATGTCAGATACTCGAAATCAATAACTACAATGGGCTAGGGGCAAAAGTACCCATACCGTTGTAATAGGACGAGTTTCTGCTTTCAGATGCAACAGGAATTTCTCGAGTTCGTCAATCCGTTCGCGAGATATGGGAGTTTGAAGTTAAGGAATGGTTGAGAAACCATCAAAATTTTCGCATGTCTGATACTCGAAACCAATAACTACAATGGGCTAGGGGCAAAAATACCCATACCGTTGTAATAGGTCGAGTTTCTGCTTTCAGATGCAACAGGAATTTCTCGAGTTCGTCAATCCGTTCGCGAGATATGGGAGTTTGAAGTTAAGGAATGGTTGAGAATCCATCAAAATTTTCGCAAGTCTGATACTCGAAACCAATAACTACTATGGCCTAGGGCAAAAATACACATACCGCTGTAATCGGGCGAGATTCTGCTTTCAGATGCAACAGGAATTTCTCGAGTTCGTCAATCCGTTCGCGAGATATGGGAGTTTGAAGTTAAGGAATGGTTGATAAACCATCAAAATTTTCGCAAGTCTGATACTCGAAACCAATAACTACTATTGCCTACGGCAAAAATACACATACCGTTGTAATGCGACGAGTTTCTGCTTTCAGATGCAACAGGAATTCCTCGAGTTCGTCAATCCGTTCGCGAGATATGGGAGTTTGAAGTTAAGGAATGGTTGAGAAGCCATGAAAATTTTCGCAAGTATGATACTCGAAACCAATAACTACAATGGGCTATGGGCAAAAATACACGTACTGTTGTAATAGGACGAGTTTCTGCTTTCAGATGCAACAGGAATTTCTCGAGTTCGTCAATCCGTTCGCGAGATATGGGAGTTTGAGGTTAAGGAATGGTTGAGAAACCATCAAAATTTTCGCAAGTCTGATACTCGAAACCAATAACTACAAGGGGCTAGTGGCAAAAATACACGTTCCGTTGTAATAGGACGAGTTTCTGCTTTCAGATGCAACAGGAATTTCTCGAGTTCGTCAATCCGTTCGCGAGATATGGGAGTTTGAAGTTAAGGAATGGTTGAGAATCCATCAAAATTTTCGCAAGTCTGATACTCGAAACCAATAACTACTATTGCCTAGGGCAAAAATACACATGCCGTTGTAGTCGGGCGTGTTTCTGCTTTCAGATGCAACCGGAATTTCTCGAGATCGTCAATCCGTTCGCGAGATATGGGAGTTTGAAGTTAAGGAATGGTTGAGAAACCATCAAAATTTTCGCAATTCAGATACTCGAAACCAATAACTACTATTGCCTAGGGCAAAAATACACATACCGTTGTAATGCGACGAGTTTCTGCTTTCAGATGCAACAGGAATTCCTCGAGATCATCAATCCGTTAGCGAGATATGGGAGTCTGAAATTAAGGAATGGTTGAGAAACCATCAAAATTTTCGCAAGTCTGACACTCGAAACCAATAACTACAATGGGCTAGGGGCAAAAATACCCATACCGTTGTAATAGGTCGAGTTTCTGCTTTCAGATGCAACAGGAATTTCTCGAGTTCGTCAATCCGTTCGCGAGAAATGGGAGTCTGAAATTAAGGAATGGTTGAGAAACCATCAAAATTTTCGCAAGTCTGACACTCGAAACCAATAACTTCAGTGGCCTAGGGCAAAAATACACATACCGTTGTAGTCGGGCGAGTTTCTGCTTTCAGATGCAACAGGAATTTCTCGAGATCGTCAATCCGTTCGCGAGATATGGGAGTTTGAAGTTAAGGAATGGTTGAGAAACCATCAAAATTTTCGCAAGTCTGATACTCGAAACCAATAACTACAAAGGGCTAGGGGCAAAAATACACGTACCGTTGTAATAGGACGAGTTTCTGCTTTCAGATGCAACAGGAATTTCTCGACTTCGTCAATCCGTTCGCGAGATATGGGAGTTTGAAGTTAAGGAATGGTTGAGAATCCATCAAAATTTTCGCAAGTCTGATACTCGAAACCAATAACTACTATTGCCTAGGGCAAAAATACACATACCGTTGTAGTCGGGCGAGTTTCTGCTTTCAGATGCAACAGGAATTTCTCGAGATCGTCAATCCGTTCTCGAGATATGGGAGTTTGAAGTTAAGGAATGGTTGAGAAACCATCAAAATTTTCGCAAGTCTGATACTCGAAACCAATAACTACTATTGCCTAGGGCAAAAATACACATACCGTTGTAATGCGACGAGTTTCTGCTTTCAGATGCAACAGGAATTCCTCGAGATCGTCAATCCGTTAGCGAGATATGGGAGTTTGAAGTTAAGGAATGGTTGAGAAACCATCAAAATTTTCGCAAGTCTGATACTCGAAACCAATAACTACTATTGTGTAGCGCAAAAATACACATACGGTTGTAGTTGGGCGAGTTTCTGCTTTCAGATGCAACAGGAATTTCTCGAGATCGTCAATCCGTTAGCGAGATATGGGAGTTTGAAGTTAAGGAATGGTTGAGAAACCATCAAAATTTTCGCACGTCTGATACTCGAAACCAGTAACTACAATGGGCTAGGGGCAAAAATACGCATACCGTTGTAATAGGACGAGTTTCTGCTTTCAGATGCAACAGGAATTTCTCGAGTTCGTCAATCCGTTCGCGAGATATGGGAGTTTGAAGTTAAGGAATGGTTGAGAAACCATCAAAATTTTCGCAAGTCTGATGCTCGAAACCAATAACTACAATGGCCTAGGGGAAAAGTACACATACCATTGTAATCGGGCGAGTTGATACTTTCAGATGCAACAGGAATTTCTCGAGTTCGTCAATCCGTTCGCGAGATATGGGAGGTTGAAGTTAAGGAATGGTTGAGAAACCATCAAAATTTTCGCAAGTCTGATACTCGAAACCAATAACTACAATGGGCTAGTGGCAAAAATACTATACACATACCGTTGTAATCGGGCGAGTTTCTGCTTTCAGATGCAACAGGTATTTCTCGAGTTCGTCAATCCGTTCGCGAGATGTGGGAGTTTGAAGTTAAGGATTTGTTGAGAAACCATCAAAATTTACGCAAGTCTGATACACGAAACCAATAACTATTATACTATGGCCTAGGGCAAAAATACACATACCGTTGTAATCGGGCGAGTTTCGTCTTTCAGATGCAACAGGAATTTCTCGAGTTCGACAATCCGTTCGCGGGATATGGAAGTCTGAAATTAAGGAATGGTCGAGAAACCATCAAAATTTTCGCAAGTCTGATACTCGAAACCAATAACTACTATGGCCTAGGGCAAAAACACACATACCGTTGTAATCGGGCGAGTTTCTGCTTTCAGATGCAACAGGAATTTCTGGAGTTCGTCAATCCGTTCGCGAGATATAGGAGTTTGAAATTAAGGAATGGTTGAGAAACCATCAAAATTTTCGCAAGTCTGATACTCGAAACCAATAACTACAATGGGCTAGTGGCAAAAATACTATACACATACCGTTGTAATCGGGCGAGTTTCTGCTTTCAGATGCAACAGGTATTTCTCGAGTTCGTCAATCCGTTCGCGAGATGTGGGAGTTTGAAGTTAAGGATTTGTTGAGAAACCATCAAAATTTTCACAAGTCTGATACTCGAAACCAATAACTACTATTGCCTAGCGCAAAAAAACACATACCGTTGTAATCGGGCGAGTTTCTGCTTTCTGATGCAACAGGAATTTCTCGAGTTCGACAACCCGTTCGCGAGATATGGGAGTCTGAAATTAAGGAATGGTTGAGAAACCATCAACATTTTCGCAAATCTGATACTCGAAACCAATAACTACAATGGCCTAGGGGAAAAGTACACATACCGTTGTAATCGGGCGAGTTTCGTCTTTCAGATGCAACAGGAATTTCTCGAGTTCGTCAATCCGTTCGCGAGATATGGGAGTTTGAAGTTAAGGAACGGTTGAGAAACCATCAAAATTTTCGCAAGTCTGATACTCGAAACCAATAACTACTATGGCCCAGGGCAATAATGCCCATACCGTTGCAATCGGGCGAGTTTCTGCTTTCAGATGCAACAGGAATTTCTCGAGTTCGTCAATCCGTTCGCGAGATATAGGAGTTTTGAAATTAAGGAATGGTTGAGAAACCATCAAAATTTTCGCAAGTCTGATACTCGAAACCAATAACTACTATGGCCTAGGGCAAAAATACACATACCGTTGTAATCGGGCGAGTTTCTGCTTTCTGATGCAACAGGAATTTCTCCAGTTCGACAATCCGTTCGCGAGATATGGGAGTCTGAAATTAAGGAATGGTTGAGAAACTATCGAAATTTTCGCAAGTCTGATACTCGAAACCAATAACTACTATGGCCTAGGCAAAAATACACATACCATTGCAATCGGGCGTGCTACTGCTTTCAGATGCAATAGGAATTTCTCGATTTCGTTAATCCGTTAGCGAGATATGGGAGTTTGAAGTTAAGGAATGGTTGAGAAACCATCAAAATTTTCGCAAGTCTGATACTCGAAACCAATAACTACTGTGGCCTAGGGCAGAAATACCCATACCGTTGTAATCGGGCGAGTTTCGTCTTTCAGATGCAACAGGAATTTCTCGAGTTCGACAATCCGTTCGCGGGATATGGAAGTCTGAAATTAAGGAATGGTTGAGAAACCATCAAAATTTTCGCAAGTCTTATACTCGAAACCAAACACTACTGTGGCCTAGGGCAGAAATACACATACCGTTGTAATCGGGCGAGCTTCTGCTCTCAGATGCAACAGGAATTTCTCGAGTTCGACAATCCGTTCGCGAGATATGGGAGTCTGAAATTAAGGAATGGTTGAGAAACCATCAAAATTTTCGCAAGTCTGATACTCGAAACCAATAACTACTATGGCCTAGGGCAAAAATACACATACCGTTGTAATCGGGCGAGTTTCTGCTTTCTGATGCAACAGGAATTTCTCGAGTTCGACAATCCGTTCGCGAGATATGGGAGTCTGAAATTAAGAATTGGTTGAGAAACCATCAAAATTTTCGCAAGTCTGATACTCGAAACCAATAACTACAGTGGCCTAGGGGAAAAATACACATACCATTGTAATCGGGCGAGTTGCTACTTTCAGATGCAACAGGATTTTCTCGAGTTCATCAATCCGTTCGCGAGATATGGGAGTTTGAAATTAAGGAATGGTTGAGAAACCATCAAAATTTTCGCAAGTCTGATACTCGAAACCAATAACTACTATGGCCTAGGGCAAAAATACACATACCGTTGTAATCGGGCGAGTTTCTGCTTTCTGATGCAACAGGAATTTCTCCAGTTCGACAATCCGTTCGCGAGATATGGGAGTCTGAAATTAAGGAATGGTTGAGAAACTATCGAAATTTTCGCAAGTCTGATACTCGAAACCAATAACTACAATGGCCTAGGGGAAAAATACACGTACCATTGTAATCGGGCGAGTTGCTACTTTCAAATGCAACAGGAATTTCTTGAGTTCGTCAATCCGTTCGCGAGATATGGGAGTTTGAAGTTAAGGAATGGTTGAGAAACCATCAAAATTTTCGCAAGTCTGATACTCGAAACCAAACACTACTGTGGCCTAGGGCAGAAATACACATACCGTTGTAATCGGGCGAGCTTCTGCTCTCAGATGCAACAGGAATTTCTCGAGTTCGACAATCCGTTCGCGAGATATGGGAGTCTGAAATTAAGGAATGGTTGAGAAACCATCAAAATTTTCGCAAGTCTGATACTCGAAACCAATAACTACAATGGTCTAGTGGCAAAAATACTATACACATACCGTTGTAATCGGGCGAGTTTCTGCTTTCAGATGCAACAGGTATTTCTCGAGTTCGTCAATCCGTTCGCGAGATGTGGGAGTTTGAAGTTAAGGATTTGTTGAGAAACCATCAAAATTTTCACAAGTCTGATACTCGAAACCAATAACTACTATTGCCTAGCGCAAAAAAACACATACCGTTGTAATCGGGCGAGTTTCTGCTTTCAGATGCAACAGGAATTTCTCGAGTTCGTCAATCCGTTCGCGAGATATAGGAGTTTGAAATTAAGGAATGGTTGAGAAACCATCAAAATTTTCGCAAGTCTGATACTCGAAACCAATAACTACAATGGGCTAGTGGCAAAAATACTATACACATACCGTTGTAATCGGGCGAGTTTCTGCTTTCAGATGCAACAGGTATTTCTCGAGTTCGTCAATCCGTTCGCGAGATGTGGGAGTTTGAAGTTAAGGATTTGTTGAGAAACCATCAAAATTTTCACAAGTCTGATACTCGAAACCAATAACTACTATTGCCTAGCGCAAAAAAACACATACCGTTGTAATCGGGCGAGTTTCTGCTTTCTGATGCAACAGGAATTTCTCGAGTTCGACAACCCGTTCGCGAGATATGGGAGTCTGAAATTAAGGAATGGTTGAGAAACCATCAAAATTTTCGCAAATCTGATACTCGAAACCAATAACTACAATGGCCTAGGGGAAAAGTACACATACCATTGTAATCGGGCGAGTTGATACTTTCAGATGCAACAGGAATTTCTCGAGTTCGACAATCCGTTCGCGGGATATGGAAGTCTGAAATTAAGGAATGGTCGAGAAACCATCAAAATTTTCGCAAGTCTGATACTCGAAACCAATAACTACTATGGCCTAGGGCAAAAATACACATACCGTTGTAATCGGGCGAGTTTCTGCTTTCTGATGCAACAGGAATTTCTCCAGTTCGACAATCCGTTCGCGAGATATGGGAGTCTGAAATTAAGGAATGGTTGAGAAACTATCGAAATTTTCGCAAGTCTGATACTCGAAACCAATAACTACAATGGCCTAGGGGAAAAATACACATACCATTGTAATCGGGCGAGTTGCTACTTTCAGATGCAACAGGAATTTCTCGAGTTCGTCAATCCGTTCGCGAGATATGGGAGTTTGAAGTTAAGGAATGGTTGAGAAACCATCAAAATTTTCGCGAGTCTGATACTCGAAACCAAACACTACTGTGGCCTAGGGCAGAAATACACATACCGTTGTAATCGGGCGAGCTTCTGCTCTCAGATGCAACAGGAATTTCTCGAGTTCGACAATCCGTTCGCGAGATATGGGAGTCTGAAATTAAGGAATGGTTGAGAAACCATCAAAATTTTCGCAATTCTGATACTCGAAACCAATAACTACTATGGCCTAGGGCAAAAATACACATACCGTTGTAATCGGGCGAGTTTCTGCTTTCTGATGCAACAGGAATTTCTCGAGTTCGACAATCCGTTCGCGAGATATGGGAGTTTGAAATTAAGGAATGGTTGGGAAACCATCAAAATTTTCGCAAGTCTGATACTCGAAACCAATAACTACTATGGCCTAGGGCAAAAATACACATACTGTAGTAATCGGGCGAGTTTCTGCTTTCAGATGCAACAGGATTTTCTCGAGTTCATCAATCCGTTCGCGAGATATGGGAGTTTGAAATTAAGGAATGGTTGAGAAACCATCAAAATTTTCGCAAGTCTGATACTCGAAACCAATAACTACAATGGGCTAGTGGCAAAAATACTATACACATACCGTTGTAATCGGGCGAGTTTCTGCTTTCAGATGCAACAGGTATTTCTCGAGTTCGTCAATCCGTTCGCGAGATGTGGGAGTTTGAAGTTAAGGATTTGTTGAGAAACCATCAAAATTTTCGCAAGTCTGATACTCGAAACCAAACACTACTGTGGCCTAGGGCAGAAATACACATACCGTTGTAATCGGGCGAGCTTCTGCTCTCAGATGAAACAGGAATTTCTCGAGTTCGACAATCCGTTCGCGAGATATGGGAGTCTGAAATTAAGGAATGGTTGAGAAACCATCAAAATTTTCGCAAGTCTGATACTCGAAACCAATAACTACTATGGCCTAGGGCAAAATTACACATACTGTAGTAATCGGGCGAGTTTCTGCTTTCAGATGCAACAGGATTTTCTCGAGTTCATCAATCCGTTCGCGAGATATGGGAGTTTGAAATTAAGGAATGGTTGAGAAACCATCAAAATTTTCGCAAGTCTGATACTCGAAACCAATAACTACTATGGCCTAGGGCAAAAATACACATACCGTTGTAATCGGGCGAGTTTCTGCTTTCTGGTGCAACAGGAATTTCTCCAGTTCGACAATCCGTTCGCGAGATATGGGAGTCTGAAATTAAGGAATGGTTGAGAAACTATCGAAATTTTCGCAAGTCTGATACTCGAAACCAATAACTACTATGGCCTAGGCAAAAATACACATACCATTGCAATCGGGCGTGCTACTGCTTTCAGATGCAATAGGAATTTCTCGATTTCGTTAATCCGTTCGCGAGATATGGGAGTTTGAAGTTAAGGAATGGTTGAGAAACCATCAAAATTTTCGCAAGTCTGATACTCGAAACCAATAACTACTGTGGCCTAGGGCAGAAATACCCATACCGTTGTAATCGGGCGAGTTTCGTCTTTCAGATGCAACAGGAATTTCTCGAGTTCGACAATCCGTTCGCGGGATATGGAAGTCTGAAATTAAGGAATGGTTGAGAAACCATCAAAATTTTCGCAAGTCTGATACTGGAAACCAAACACTACTGTGGCCTAGGGCAGAAATGCACATACCGTTGTAATCGGGCGAGCTTCTGCTCTCAGATGCAACAGGAATTTCTCGAGTTCGACAATCCGTTCGCGAGATATGGGAGTCTGAAATTAAGGAATGGTTGAGAAACCATCAAAATTTTCGCAAGTCTGATACTCGAAACCAATAACTACTATGGCCTAGGGCAAAAATACACATACCGTTGTAATCGGGCGAGTTTCTGCTTTCTGATGCAACAGGAATTTCTCGAGTTCGACAATCCGTTCGCGAGATATGGGAGTCTGAAATTAAGGATTGGTTGAGAAACCATCAAAATTTTCGCAAGTCTGATACTCGAAACCAATAACTACAGTGGCCTAGGGGAAAAATAAACATACCATTGTAATCGGGCGAGTTGCTACTTTCAGATGCAACAGGATTTTCTCGAGTTCATCAATCCGTTCGCGAGATATGGGAGTTTGAAATTAAGGAATGGTTGAGAAACCATCAAAATTTTCGCAAGTCTGATACTCGAAACCAATAACTACTATGGCCTAGGGCAAAAATACACATACCGTTGTAATCGGGCGAGTTTCTGCTTTCTGATGCAACAGGAATTTCTCCAGTTCGACAATCCGTTCGCGAGATATGGGAGTCTGAAATTAAGGAATGGTTGAGAAACTATCGAAATTTTCGCAAGTCTGATACTCGAAACCAATAACTACAATGGCCTAGGGGAAAAATACACGTACCATTGTAATCGGGCGAGTTGCTACTTTCAAATGCAACAGGAATTTCTCGAGTTCGTCAATCCGTTCGCGAGATATGGGAGTTTGAAGTTAAGGAATGGTTGAGAAACCATCAAAATTTTCGCAAGTCTGATACTCGAAACCAAACACTACTGTGGCCTAGGGCAGAAATACACATACCGTTGTAATCGGGCGAGCTTCTGCTCTCAGATGCAACAGGAATTTCTCGAGTTCGACAATCCGTTCGCGAGATATGGGACTCTGAAATTAAGGAATGGTTGAGAAACCATCAAAATTTTCGCAAGTCTGATACTCGAAACCAATAACTACAATGGTCTAGTGGCAAAAATACTATACACATGCCGTTGTAATCGGGCGAGTTTCTGCTTTCAGATGCAACAGGAATTTCTCGAGTTCGTCAATCCGTTCGCGAGATGTGGGAGTTTGAAGTTAAGGATTTGTTGAGAAACCATCAAAATTTTCGCAAGTCTGATACTCGAAACCAATAACTACAGTGGCCTAGGGGAAAAATAAACATACCATTGTAATCGGGCGAGTTGCTACTTTCAGATGCAACAGGATTTTCTCGAGTTCATCAATCCGTTCGCGAGATATGGGAGTTTGAAATTAAGGAATGGTTGAGAAACCATCAAAATTTTCGCAAGTCTGATACTCGGAACCAATAACTACTATGGCCTAGGGCAAAAATACACATACCGTTGTAATCGGGCGAGTTTCTGCTTTCTGATGCAACAGGAATTTCTCCAGTTCGACAAACCGTTCGCGAGATATGGGAGTCTGAAATTAAGGAATGGTTGAGAAACTATCGAAATTTTCGCAAGTCTGATACTCGAAACCAATAACTACAATGGCCTAGGGGAAAAATACACGTACCATTGTAATCGGGCGAGTTGCTACTTTCAAATGCAACAGGAATTTCTCGAGTTCGTCAATCCGTTCGCGAGATATGGGAGTTTGAAGTTAAGGAATGGTTGAGAAACCATCAAAATTTTCGCAAGTCTGATACTCGAAACCAAACACTACTGTGGCCTAGGGCAGAAATACACATACCGTTGTAATCGGGCGAGCTTCTGCTCTCAGATGCAACAGGAATTTCTCGAGTTCGACAATCCGTTCGCGAGATATGGGACTCTGAAATTAAGGAATGGTTGAGAAACCATCAAAATTTTCGCAAGTCTGATACTCGAAACCAATAACTACAATGGTCTAGTGGCAAAAATACTATACACATGCCGTTGTAATCGGGCGAGTTTCTGCTTTCAGATGCAACAGGAATTTCTCGAGTTCGTCAATCCGTTCGCGAGATGTGGGAGTTTGAAGTTAAGGATTTGTTGAGAAACCATCAAAATTTTCACAAGTCTGATACTCGAAACCAATAACTACTATTGCCTAGCGCAAAAAAACACATACCGTTGTAATCGGGCGAGTTTCTGCTTTCAGATGCAACAGGAATTTCTCGAGTTCGTCAATCCGTTCGCGAGATATAGGAGTTTGAAATTAAGGAATGGTTGAGAAACCATCAAAATTTTCGCAAGTCTGATACTCGAAACCAATAACTACAATGGGCTAGTGGCAAAAATACTATACACATACCGTTGTAATCGGGCGAGTTTCTGCTTTCAGATGCAACAGGTATTTCTCGAGTTCGTCAATCCGTTCGCGAGATGTGGGAGTTTGAAGTTAAGGATTTGTTGAGAAACCATCAAAATTTTCACAAGTCTGATACTCGAAACCAATAACTACTATTGCCTAGCGCAAAAAAACACATACCGTTGTAATCGGGCGAGTTTCTGCTTTCTGATGCAACAGGAATTTCTCGAGTTCGACAACCCGTTCGCGAGATATGGGAGTCTGAAATTAAGGAATGGTCGAGAAACCATCAAAATTTTCGCAAGTCTGATACTCGAAACCAATAACTACTATGGCCTAGGGCAAAAATACACATACCGTTGTAATCGGGCGAGTTTCTGCTTTCTGATGCAACAGGAATTTCTCCAGTTCGACAATCCGTTCGCGAGATATGGGAGTCTGAAATTAAGGAATGGTTGAGAAACTATCGAAATTTTCGCAAGTCTGATACTCGAAACCAATAACTGCAATGGCCTAGGGGAAAAATACACATACCATTGTAATCGGGCGAGTTGCTACTTTCAGATGCAACAGGAATTTCTCGAGTTCGTCAATCCGTTCGCGAGATATGGGAGTTTGAAGTTAAGGAATGGTTGAGAAACCATCAAAATTTTCGCAAGTCTGATACTCGAAACCAAACACTACTGTGGCCTAGGGCAGAAATACACATACCGTTGTAATCGGGCGAGCTTCTGCTCTCAGATGCAACAGGAATTTCTCGAGTTCGACAATCCGTTCGCGAGATATGGGAGTCTGAAATTAAGGAATGGTTGAGAAACCATCAAAATTTTCGCAAGTCTGATACTCGAAACCAATAACTACTATGGCCTAGGGCAAAAATACACATACCGTTGTAATCGGGCGAGTTTCTGCTTTCTGATGCAACAGGAATTTCTCGAGTTCGACAATCCGTTCGCGAGATATGGGAGTTTGAAATTAAGGAATGGTTGGGAAACCATCAAAATTTTCGCAAGTCTGATACTCGAAACCAATAACTACTATGGCCTAGGGCAAAAATACACATACTGTAGTAATCGGGCGAGTTTCTGCATTCAGATGCAACAGGATTTTCTCGAGTTCATCAATCCGTTCGCGAGATATGGGAGTTTGAAATTAAGGAATGGTTGAGAAACCATCAAAATTTTCGCAAGTCTGATACTCGAAACCAATAACTACAATGGGCTAGTGGCAAAAATACTATACACATACCGTTGTAATCGGGCGAGTTTCTGCTTTCAGATGCAACAGGTATTTCTCGAGTTCGTCAATCCGTTCGCGAGATGTGGGAGTTTGAAGTTAAGGATTTGTTGAGAAACCATCAAAATTTTCACAAGTCTGATACTCGAAACCAATAACTACTATTGCCTAGCGCAAAAAAACACATACCGTTGTAATCGGGCGAGTTTCTGCTTTCAGATGCAACAGGAATTTCTCGTGTTCGTCAATCCGTTCGCGAGATATAGGAGTTTGAAATTAAGGAATGGTTGAGAAACCATCAAAATTTTCGCAAGTTTGATACACGAAACCAATAACTACTATGGCCTAGGGCAAAATTACACATACTGTAGTAATCGGGCGAGTTTCTGCTTTCAGATGCAACAGGATTTTCTCGAGTTCATCAATCCGTTCGCGAGATATGGGATTTTGAAATTAAGGAATGGTTGAGAAACCATCAAAATTTTCGCAAGTCTGATACTCGAAACCAATAACTACAATGGGCTAGTGGCAAAAATACTATACACATACCGTTGTAAACGGGCGAGTTTCTGCTTTCAGATGCAACAGGTATTTCTCGAGTTCGTCAATCCGTTCGCGAGATGTGGGAGTTTGAAGTTAAGGATTTGTTGAGAAACCATCAAAATTTTCACAAGTCTGATACTCGAAACCAATAACTACTATTGCCTAGCGCAAAAAAACACATACCGTTGTAATCGGGCGAGTTTCTGCTTTCTGATGCAACAGGAATTTCTCGAGTTCGACAACCCGTTCGCGAGATATGGGAGTCTGAAATTGAGGAATTGTTGAGAAACCATCAAAATTTTCGCAAATCTGATACTCGAAAACAAAAACTACAATGGCCTAGGGGAAAAGTACACATACCATTGTAATCGGGCGAGTTGATACTTTCAGATGCAACAGGAATTTCTCGAGTTCGTCAATCCGTTCGCGAGATATGGGAGGTTGAAGTTAAGGAATGGTTGAGAAACCATCAAAATTTTCGCAAGTCTGATACTCGAAACCAGTAACTACTATGGCCTAGGGCAAAAATACACATACCGTAGTAATCGGGCGAGCTTCTGCTTTCAGATGCAACAGGATTTTCTCGAGTTCATCATTCCGTTCGCGAGATATGGAAGTTTGAATTTAAGGAATGGTTGAGAAATCATCAAAATTTTCGCAAGTTTGATACACGAAACCAATAACTAATATGGCCTAGGGCAAAAATACACATACCGTTGTAATCGGGCGAGTTTCGTCTTTCAGATGCAACAGGAATTTCTCGAGTTCGACAATCCGTTCGCGGGATATGGAAGTCTGAAATTAAGGAATGGTCGAGAAACCATCAAAATGTTCGCAAGTCTGATACTCGAAACCAATAACTACTATGGCCTAGGGCAAAAATACACATACCGTTGTAATCGGGCGAGTTTCTGCTTTCTGATGCAACAGGAATTTCTCCAGTTCGAAAATCCGTTCGCGAGATATGGGAGTCTGAAATTAAGGAATGGTTGAGAAACTATCGAAATTTTCGCGAGTCTGATACTCGAAACCAATAACTACAATGGCCTAGGGGAAAAATACACATACCATTGTAATCGGGCGAGTTGCTACTTTCAGATGCAACAGGAATTTCTCGAGTTCGTCAATCCGTTCGCGAGATATGGGAGTTTGAAGTTAAGGAATGGTTGAGAAACCATCAAAATTTTCGCAAGTCTGATACTCGAAACCAAACACTACTGTGGCCTAGGGCAGAAATACACATACCGTTGTAATCGGGCGAGCTTCTGCTCTCAGATGCAACAGGAATTTCTCGAGTTCGACAATCCGTTCGCGAGATATGGGAGTCTGAAATTAAGGAATGGTTGAGAAACCATCAAAATTTTCGCAAGTCTGATACTCGAAACCAATAACTACTATGGCCTAGTTCAAAAATACACATACCGTTGTAATCGGGCGAGTTTCTGCTTTCTGATGCAACAGGAATTTCTCGAGTTCGACAATCCGTTCGCGAGATATGGGAGTTTGAAATTAAGGAATGGTTGGGAAACCATCAAAATTTTCGCAAGTCTGATACTCGAAACCAATAACTACTATGGCCTAGGGCAAAAATACACATACTGTAGTAATCGGGCGAGTTTCTGCTTTCAGATGCAACAGGATTTTCTCGAGTTCATCAATCCGTTCGCGAGATATGGGAGTTTGAAATTAAGGAATGGTTGAGAAACCATCAAAATTTTCGCAAGTCTGATACTCGAAACCAATAACTACAATGGGCTAGTGGCAAAAATACTATACACATACCGTTGTAATCGGGCGAGATTCTGCTTTCAGATGCAACAGGTATTTCTCGAGTTCGTCAATCCGTTCGCGAGATGTGGGAGTTTGAAGTTAAGGATTTGTTGAGAAACCATCAAAATTTTCACAAGTCTGATACTCGAAACCAATAACTACTATTGCCTAGCGCAAAAAAACACATAGCGTTGTAATCGGGCGAGTTTCTGCTTTCAGATGCAACAGGAATTTCTCGTGTTCGTCAATCCGTTCGCGAGATATAGGAGTTTGAAATTAAGGAATGGTTGAGAAACCATCAAAATTTTCGCAAGTCTGATACTCGAAACCAATAACTACAATGGGCTAGTGGCAAAAATACTATACACATACCGTTGTAATCGGGCGAGTTTCTGCTTTCAGATGCAACAGGTATTTCTCGAGTTCGTCAATCCGTTCGCGAGATGTGGGAGTTTGAAGTTAAGGATTTGTTGAGAAACCATCAAAATTTTCACAAGTCTGATACTCGAAACCAATAACTACTATTGCCTAGCGCAAAAAAACACATACCGTTGTAATCGGGCGAGTTTCTGCTTTCTGATGCAACAGGAATTTCTCGAGTTCGACAACCCGGTCGCGAGATATGGGAGTCTGAAATTAAGGAATGGTTGAGAAACCATCAAAATTTTCGCAAATCTGATACTCGAAACCAATAACTACAATGACCTAGGGGAAAAGTACACATACCATTGTAATCGGGCGAGTTGATACTTTCAGATGCAACAGGAATTTCTCGAGTTCGTCAATCCGTTCGCGAGATATGGGAGGTTGAAGTTAAGGAATGGTTGAGAAACCATCAAAATTTTCGCAAGTCTGATACTCGAAACCAGTAACTACTATGGCCTAGGGCAAAAATACACATACCGTAGTAATCGGGCGAGCTTCTGCTTTCAGATGCAACAGGATTTTCTCGAGTTCATCATTCCGTTCGCGAGATATGGAAGTTTGAATTTAAGGAATGGTTGAGAAATCATCAAAATTTTCGCAAGTCTGATACTCGAAACCAATAACTACTATGGCCTAGGGCAAAAATACACATACCGTTGTAATCGGGCGAGTTTCTGCTTTCTGATGCAACAGGAATTTCTCGAGTTCGACAATCCGTTCGCGAGATATGGGAGTCTGAAATTAAGGAATGGTTGAGAAACTATCGAAATTTTCGCAAGTCTGATACTCGAAACCAATAACTACAATGGCCTAGGGAAAAATACACATACCATTGTAATCGGGCGAGTTGCTACTTTCAGATGCAACAGGAATTTCTCGAGTTCGTCATTCCGTTCGCGAGATATGGGAGTTTGAAGTTAAGGAATGGTTGAGAAACCATCAAAATTTTCGCAAGTCTGATACTCGAAACCAAACACTACTGTGGCCTAGGGCAAAAATACACATACCGTAGTAATCGGGCGAGTTTCTGCTTTCAGATGCAACAGGATTTTCTCGAGTTCATCAATCCGTTCGCGAGATATGGGAGTTTGAAATTAAGGAATGGTTGAGAAACCATCAAAATTTTCGCAAGTCTGATCCTCGAAACCAATAACTACTATGGCCTAGGGCAAAAATTACACATACCGTTGTAATCGGGCGAGTTTCTGCTTTCAGATGCAACCGGAATTTCTCGAGTTCGTCAATCCGTTCGCGAGATATGGGACTTTGAAGTTAAGGATTGGTTGAGAAACCATCAAAATTTTCGCAATTCTGATACTCGAAACCAATAACTACTGTGGCCTAGGGCAGAAATACACATACCTGTGTAATCGGGCGAGTTTCTGCTTTCAGATGCAACAGGAATTTCTCGAGTTCGACAATCCGTTCGCGAGATATGGGAGTTTGAAATTAAGGAATGGTTGGGAAACCATCAAAATTTTCGCAAGTCTGATACTCGAAACCAATAACTACTATGGCCTAGGGCAAAAATACACATACCGTAGTAATCGGGCGAGTTTCTGCTTTCAGATGCAACAGGATTTTCTCGAGTTCATCAATCCGTTCGCGAGATATGGGAGGTTGAAGTTAAGGAATGGTTGAGAAACCATCAAAATTTTCGAATGTCTGATACTCGAAACCAATAACTACTATGGCCTAGGGCAAAAATACACATACCGTAGTAATCGGGCGAGTTTCTTCTTTCAGATGCAACAGGAATTTCTCGAGTTCGTCATTCCGTTCGCGAGATATGGGAGTTTGAAGTTAAGGAATGGTTGAGAAACCATCAAAATTTTCGCAAGTCTGATACTCGAAACCAAACACTACTGTGGCCTAGGGCAAAAATACACATACCGTAGTAATCGGGCGAGTTTCTGCTTTCAGATGCAACAGGATTTTCTCGAGTTCATCAATCCGTTCGCGAGATATGGGAGTTTGAAATTAAGGAATGGTTGAGAAACCATCAAAATTTTCGCAAGTCTGATCCTCGAAACCAATAACTACTATGGCCTAGGGCAAAAATTACACATACCGTTGTAATCGGGCGAGTTTCTGCTTTCAGATGCAACCGGAATTTCTCGAGTTCGTCAATCCGTTCGCGAGATATGGGACTTTGAAGTTAAGGATTGGTTGAGAAACCATCAAAATTTTCGCAATTCTGATACTCGAAACCAATAACTACTGTGGCCTAGGGCAGAAATACACATACCTGTGTAATCGGGCGAGTTTCTGCTTTCAGATGCAACAGGAATTTCTCGAGTTCGACAATCCGTTCGCGAGATATGGGAGTTTGAAATTAAGGAATGGTTGGGAAACCATCAAAATTTTCGCAAGTCTGATACTCGAAACCAATAACTACTATGGCCTAGGGCAAAAATACACATACCGTAGTAATCGGGCGAGTTTCTGCTTTCAGATGCAACAGGATTTTCTCGAGTTCATCAATCCGTTCGCGAGATATGGGAGGTTGAAGTTAAGGAATGGTTGAGAAACCATCAAAATTTTCGAATGTCTGATACTCGAAACCAATAACTACTATGGCCTAGGGCAAAAATACACATACCGTAGTAATCGGGCGAGTTTCTTCTTTCAGATGCAACAGGATTTTCTCGAGTTCATCAATCCGTTCGCGAGATATGGGAGTTTGAAGTTAAGGAATGCTTAAGAAACCACCAAAATTTTCGCAAGTCTGATACTCGAAACCAATAACTACAATGGCCTAGGGGAAAAATACACATACCGTTGTAGTCAGGCGAGTTTCTGCTTTCAGATGCAACAGCTATTTCTCGAGTTCGTCAATCCGTTCGCGAGATATGGGAGTTTGAAGTTAAGGAATGGTTGAGAAACCATCAAAATTTTCGAATGTCTGATACTCGAAACCAATAACTACTATGGCCTAGGGCAAAAATACACATACCGTAGTAATCGGGCGAGTTTCTTCTTTCAGATGCAACAGGATTTTCTCGAGTTCGTCAATCCGTTCGCGAGATATGGGAGGTTGAAGTTAAGGAATGGTTGAGTAACCATCAAAATTTTCGCAAGTCTGATACTCGAAACCAATAACTACAATGGCCTAAGGCAAAAATACACATACCGTTGTAATCGGGCGAGTTTCTGCTTTCAGATGCAACAGGTATTTCTCGAGTTCGTCAATCCGTTCGCGAGATATGGGAGTTTGAAGTTAAGGAATGGTTGAGAAACCATCAAAATTTTCGCAAGTCTGATACTCGAAACCAATAACTACTGTGGCCTAGGGCGGAAATACACATACCGTTGTAATCGGGCGAGTTTCTGGTTTCAGATGCAACAGGAATTTCTCGAGATCGACAATCCGTTCGCGAGATATGGGAGTTTGAAGTTAAGGAATGGTTAAGGAACCACCAAAATTTCCGCAAGACTGATTCTCGAAACCAATAACTACAATGGCCTAGGGCAAAAATACACATACCCTTGTAATCGGGCGAGTTTCTGCTTTCAGATGCAACAGGTATTTCTCGAGTTCGTCAATCCGTTCGCGAGATATGGGAGTCTAAAGTTAAGGAATGGTTGAGAAACCATCAAAATTTACGCAAGTCTGATACACGAAACCAATAACTACTATTGCCTAGGGCAAAAATACACATACCGTTCTAATGGGACGAGTTTCTGCTTTCAGATGCAACAGGAATTTCTCGAGTTCGTCAATCCGTTCGCGAGATATGGGAGTCTAAAGTTAAGGAATGGTTGAGAAACCATCAAAATTTACGCAAGTCTGATACACGAAACCAATAACTACTATTGCCTAGGGCAAAAATACACATACCGTTGTAATGGGACGAGTTTCTGCTTTCAGATGCAACAGGAATTTCTCGAGTTCGTCAATCCGTTCGCGAGATATGGGAGTTTGAAATTAAGGAATGGTTGAGAAACCATCAAAATTTTCGCAAGTCTGATACTCGAAACCAATAACTACTGTGGCCTAGGGCAGAAATACACATACCGTTGTAATCGGGCGAGTTTCTGCTTTCAGATGCAACAGGAATTTCTCGAGTTCGACAATCCGTTCGCGAGATATGGGAGTCTGAAATTAAGGAATGGTTGAGGAACCATCAAAATTTTCACAAGTCTGATACTCGAAACCAATAACTACAATGGCCTAGGGGAAAAATACACACACCGTTGTAATCGGGCGTGTTGCTACATTCAGATGCAACAGGAATTTCTCGAGTTCGTCAATCCGTTCGCGAGATATGGGAGGTTGAATTTAAGGAATGGTTGAGAAACCATCAAAATTTTCGCAACTCTGATACTCGAAACCAATAACTACTATGGCCTAGGGCAAAAATACACATACCGTAGTAATCGGGCGAGTTTCTGCTTTCAGATGCAGCAGGATTTTCTCGAGTTCATCAATCCGTTTGCGAGATATGGGAGTTTGAAGTGAAGGAATGGTTGAGAAACCATCAAAATTTTCGCTAGTCTGATACTCGAAACCAATAACTACTGTGGCCTAGGGCAGAAATACACACACCGTTGTAATCGGGCGAGTTTCTGCTTTCAGATGCAACAGGAATTTCTCGAGTTCGACAATCCGTTCGCGGGATATGGAAGTCTGAAATTAAGGAATGGTTGAGAAACCATCAAAATTTTCGCAAGTCTGATACTCGAAACCAATAACTACAGTGGCCTAGGGGAAAAATACACATACCATTGTAATCGGGCGAGTTGCTACTTTCAGATGCAACAGGAATTTCTCGAGTTCGTCAATCCGTTCGCGAGATATGGGAGGTTGAAGCTAAGGAATGGTTGAGAAACCATCAAAATTTTCGCAAGTCTGATACTCGAAACCAATAACTACTATGGACTTTTTTTTTTTTTTTTTTTTTTAACGTGGGGGAAATCTTCGAAAGACCCCCCCGCCGCCTGGGGTGGGGCGGGGGGAGTGTGGGATTCCCCGCGCCCGGAAGGAAACCCATCGGGCGCGGGACCTACCCACTAAAACCCACCACGGTGGCCATCCTCGCACTATGCAGGGGGAGCACCTGGGACCGAAGACATCATAACATCAGGTGCTCCCCCGTGCAGGGCTCTCGCGCCCGTGTCCTCCCGTTCCAAGGAAGGGAGGGGGTACTTCACCCTCCCTTCCCTGTTTTCTCCTCGGCGCTCTGGCGCCCGACGTCGGAGCAGGGCCACACTGCTCCGACGTCCCACTCCCGGGGGCCGCCCGAGGGCGGCCGCGAGTCCCACACTCGCGACCGCCCACGGCCCCCAAAGCCGCGCCGGAGGCACGGCCCTGGGACCGTGCCGTCGGCGCGGCCGCACCCCGGCTCGTACGCTCCCGAGGGCGGCTCTGGCCTCTCCGCCCTCGAGAGCGTCGCCGTCCCTTATTCTTCCCACCCCTCAGACGACGGGCGGTGGCACGAGCCTCAAGGGCTACGCACCCCCGCCGCCGCTCTCAGGGTGGCCTCCCCGGCCCTTCCGGAGGCCCACCCGCCCCCGAACTACTATGGCCTAGGGCAAAAATACACATACCGTAGTAATCGGGAGAGTTTCTGCTTTCAGATACAACAGGATTTTCTCGAGTTCATCAATCCGTTCGCGAGATATGGGAGTTTGAAGTTAAGGAATGGTTGAGAAACCATCAAAATTTTCGCAAGTCTGATACTCGAAACCAATAACTACAGTGGCCTAGGGGAAAAATACACATACGATTGTAATCGGGCGAGTTGCTACTTTCAGATGCAACAGGAATTTCTCGAGTTCGTCAATCCGTTCGCGAGATATGGGAGGTTGAAGCTAAGGAATGGTTGAGAAACCATCAAAATTTTCGCAAGTCTGATACTCGAAACCAATAACAACTATGGCCTAGGGCAAAAATACACATACCGTAGTAATCGGGAGAGTTTCTGCTTTCAGATACAACAGGATTTTCTCGAGTTCATCAATCCGTTCGCGAGATATGGGAGTTTGAAGTTAAGGAATGGTTGAGAAACCATCAAAATTTTCGCTAGTCTGATACTCGAAACCAATAACTACTATGGCCTAGGGCAAAAATACACATACCGTTGTAATCGGGCGAGTTTCTGCTTTCAGATGCAACAGGAATTTCTCGAGTTCGACAATCCGTTCGCGAGATATGGGAGTCTGAAATTATGGAATGGTTGAGAAACCATCAAAATTTTCACAAGTCTGATACTCGAAACCAATAACTACAATGGCCTAGGGGAAAAATACACATACCGTTGTAATCGGGCGAGTTGCTACATTCAGATGCAACAGGAATTTCTCGAGTTCGTCAATCCGTTCGCGAGATATGGGAGTTTGAAGTTAAGGAGTGGTTGAGAAACCATCAAAATTTTCGCAAGTCTGATACTTGAAACCAATAACTACTATGGCCCAGGGCAATAATACACATACCGTTGCAATCGGGCGAGTTTCTGCTTTCAGATGCAACAGGAATTTCTCGAGTTCGTCAATCCGTTCGCGAGATATGGGAGTTTGAAGTTAAGGAATGGCTGAGAAACCACCAAAATTTTCGCAAGTCTGATACTCGAAATCAGTAACTACTATGGCCTAGGGCAAAAATACACATACCGTAGTAATCGGGCGAGTTTCTGCTTTCAGATGCAACAGGATTTTCTCAAGTTAATCAATCCGTTCGTGAGATATGGGAGTTTGAAGTTAAGGAATGGCTAAGAAACCACCAAAATTTTCGCAAGTCTGATACTCGAAAACAATAACTACAATGGCCTAGGGCAGAAATACACATACCGTTGTAATCGAGCGAGTTTCTGCTTGCAGATGCAACAGGTATTTCTCGAGTTCGTCAATCCGTTCGCGAGATATGGGAGTATGAAGTTAAGTAATGGTTGAGAAACCATCAAAATTTTCGCAAGTCTGATACTCCAAACCAATAACTACTATGGCCTAGGGCAAAAATACACATACCGTAGTAATCGGGCGAGTTTCTGCTTTCAGATGCAACAGTAATTTCTCGTGTTCGACAATACGTTCGCGAGATATGGGAGTCAGAAATTAAGGAATGGTTGAAAAGCCATCAAAATTTTCGCAAGTCTGATACTCGAAACCAATAACTACTATGGCCTAGGGCAAAAATACACATACCGTTGTAATCGGGCGAGTTTCTGCTTTCTGATGCAACACTAATTTCTCGAGTTCGACAATCCGTTCGCGAGATATGGGAGTCTGAAATTAAGGAATGGTTGAGAAACCATCAAAATTTTCGCAAGTCTGATACTCGAAACCAATAACTACAGTGGCCTAGGGGAAAAATACACATACCATTGTAATCGGGCGAGTTGCTACTTTCAGATGCAACAGGAATTTCTCGAGTTCGTCAATCCGTTCGCGAGATATGGGAGGTTGAAGTTAAGGAATGGTTGAGTAACCATCAAAATTTTCGCAAGTCTGATACTCGAAACCAATAACTACTATGGCCTAGGGCAAAAATACACATACCGTTGTAATCGGGCGAGTTTCTGCTTTCTGATGCAACACTAATTTCTCGAGTTCGACAATCCGTTCGCGAGATATGGGAGTCTGAAATTAAGGAATGGTTGAGAAACCATCAAAATTTTCGCAAGTCTGATACTCGAAACGAATAACTACTATGGCCTAGGGCAAAAATACACATACCGTTGTAATCGGGCGAGTTTGTGCTTTCTGATGCGACAGGAATTCCTCGAGTTCGTCAATCCGTTCGCGAGATATGGGAGGTTGAAGTTAAGGAATGGTTGAGAAACCATCAAAATTTTCGAATGTCTGATACTCGAAACCAATAACTACTATGGCCTAGGGCAAAAATACACATACCGTAGTAATCGGGCGAGTTTCTTCTTTCAGATGCAACAGGATTTTCTCGAGTTCATCAATCCGTTCGCGAGATATGGGAGTTTGAAGTTAAGGAATGCTTAAGAAACCACCAAAATTTTCGCAAGTCTGATACTCGAAACCAATAACTACAATGGCCTAGGGGAAAAATACACATACCGTTGTAGTCAGGCGAGTTTCTGCTTTCAGATGCAACAGCTATTTCTCGAGTTCGTCAATCCGTTCGCGAGATATGGGAGTTTGAAGTTAAGGAATGGTTGAGAAACCATCAAAATTTTCGAATGTCTGATACTCGAAACCAATAACTACTATGGCCTAGGGCAAAAATACACATACCGTAGTAATCGGGCGAGTTTCTTCTTTCAGATGCAACAGGATTTTCTCGAGTTCGTCAATCCGTTCGCGAGATATGGGAGGTTGAAGTTAAGGAATGGTTGAGTAACCATCATAATTTTCGCAAGTCTGATACTCGAAACCAATAACTACAATGGCCTAAGGCAAAAATACACATACCGTTGTAATCGGGCGAGTTTCTGCTTTCAGATGCAACAGGTATTTCTCGAGTTCGTCAATCCGTTCGCGAGATATGGGAGTTTGAAGTTAAGGAATGGTTGAGAAACCATCAAAATTTTCGCAAGTCTGATACTCGAAACCAATAACTACTGTGGCCTAGGGCGGAAATACACATACCGTTGTAATCGGGCGAGTTTCTGGTTTCAGATGCAACAGGAATTTCTCGAGATCGACAATCCGTTCGCGAGATATGGGAGTTTGAAGTTAAGGAATGGTTAAGGAACCACCAAAATTTTCGCAAGACTGATTCTCGAAACCAATAACTACAATGGCCTAGGGCAAAAATACACATACCCTTGTAATCGGGCGAGTTTCTGCTTTCAGATGCAACAGGTATTTCTCGAGTTCGTCAATCCGTTCGCGAGATATGGGAGTCTAAAGTTAAGGAATGGTTGAGAAACCATCAAAATTTACGCAAGTCTGATACACGAAACCAATAACTACTATTGCCTAGGGCAAAAATACACATACCGTTCTAATGGGACGAGTTTCTGCTTTCAGATGCAACAGGAATTTCTCGAGTTCGTCAATCCGTTCGCGAGATATGGGATTCTAAAGTTAAGGAATGGTTGAGAAACCATCAAAATTTACGCAAGTCTGATACACGAAACCAATAACTACTATTGCCTAGGGCAAAAATACACATACCGTTCTAATGGGACGAGTTTCTGCTTTCAGATGCAACAGGAATTTCTCGAGTTCGTCAATCCGTTCGCGAGATATGGGAGTTTGAAGTTAAGGAATGGTTGAGAAACCATCAAAATTTTCGCAAGTCTGATACTCGATACCAATAACTACTATTGCCTAGGGCAAAAATACACATACCGTTGTAGTCAGGCGAGTTTCTGCTTTCAGATGCAACAGCTATTTCTCGAGTTCGTCAATCCGTTCGCGAGATATGGGAGTTTGAAGTTAAGGAATGGTTGAGAAACCATCAAAATTTACGCAAGTCTGATACACGAAACCAATAACTACTATTGCCTAGGGCAAAAATAAACATACCGTTGTAATGGGACGAGTTTCTGCTTTCAGATGCAACAGGAATTTCTCGAGTTCGTCAATCCGTTCGCGAGATATGGGAGTTTGAAATTAAGGAATGGTTGAGAAACCATCTAAATTTTCGCATGTCTGATACTCGAAACCAATAACTACAATGGCCTAGGGGGAAAATACACATATCGTTGTAATCGGGCGAGTTTATGCTTTCAGATGCAACAGGAATTTCTCGAGTTCGACAATCCGTTCGCGAGATATGGGAGTCTGAAATTAAGGAATGGTTGAGGAACCATCAAAATTTTCACAAGTCTGATACTCGAAACCAATAACTACAATGGCCTAGGGGAAAAATACACACACCGTTGTAATCGGGCGTGTTGCTACATTCAGATGCAACAGGAATTTCTCGAGTTCGTCAATCCGTTCGCGAGATATGGGAGGTTGAATTTAAGGAATGGTTGAGAAACCATCAAAATTTTCGCAACTCTGATACTCGAAACCAATAACTACTATGGCCTAGGGCAAAAATACACATACCGTAGTAATCGGGCGAGTTTCTGCTTTCAGATGCAGAAGGATTTTCTCGAGTTCATCAATCCGTTTGCGAGATATGGGAGTTTGAAGTTAAGGAATGGTTGAGAAACCATCAAAATTTTCGCTAGTCTGATACTCGAAACCAATAACTACTGTGGCCTAGGGCAGAAATACACACACCGTTGTAATCGGGCGAGTTTCTGCTTTCAGATGCAACAGGAATTTCTCGAGTTCGACAATCCGTTCGCGGGATATGGAAGTCTGAAATTAAGGAATGGTTGAGAAACCATCAAAATTTTCGCAAGTCTGATACTCGAAACCAATAACTACAGTGGCCTAGGGGAAAAATACACATACCATTGTAATCGGGCGAGTTGCTACTTTCAGATGCAACAGGAATTTCTCGAGTTCGTCAATCCGTTCGCGAGATATGGGAGGTTGAAGCTAAGGAATGGTTGAGAAACCATCAAAATTTTCGCAAGTCTGATACTCGAAACCAATAACTACTATGGCCTTTTTTTTTTTTTTTTTTTTTTAACGTGGGGGAAATCTTCGAAAGACCCCCCCGCCGCCTGGGGTGGGGCGGGGGGAGTGTGGGATTCCCCGCGCCCGGAAGGAAACCCATCGGGCGCGGGACCTACCCACTAAAACCCACCACGGTGGCCATCCTCGCACTATGCAGGGGGAGCACCTGGGACCGAAGACATCATAACATCAGGTGCTCCCCCGTGCAGGGCTCTCGCGCCCGTGTCCTCCCGTTCCAAGGAAGGGAGGGGGTACTTCACCCTCCCTTCCCTGTTTTCTCCTCGGCGCTCTGGCGCCCGACGTCGGAGCAGGGCCACACTGCTCCGACGTCCCACTCCCGGGGGCCGCCCGAGGGCGGCCGCGAGTCCCACACTCGCGACCGCCCACGGCCCCCAAAGCCGCGCCGGAGGCACGGCCCTGGGACCGTGCCGTCGGCGCGGCCGCACCCCGGCTCGTACGCTCCCGAGGGCGGCTCTGGCCTCTCCGCCCTCGAGAGCGTCGCCGTCCCTTATTCTTCCCACCCCTCAGACGACGGGCGGTGGCACGAGCCTCAAGGGCTACGCACCCCCGCCGCCGCTCTCAGGGTGGCCTCCCCGGCCCTTCCGGAGGCCCACCCGCCCCCGAACTACTATGGCCTAGGGCAAAAATACACATACCGTAGTAATCGGGAGAGTTTCTGCTTTCAGATACAACAGGATTTTCTCGAGTTCATCAATCCGTTCGCGAGATATGGGAGTTTGAAGTTAAGGAATGGTTGAGAAACCATCAAAATTTTCGCAAGTCTGATACTCGAAACCAATAACTACAGTGGCCTAGGGGAAAAATACACATACGATTGTAATCGGGCGAGTTGCTACTTTCAGATGCAACAGGAATTTCTCGAGTTCGTCAATCCGTTCGCGAGATATGGGAGGTTGAAGCTAAGGAATGGTTGAGAAACCATCAAAATTTTCGCAAGTCTGATACTCGAAACCAATAACAACTATGGCCTAGGGCAAAAATACACATACCGTAGTAATCGGGAGAGTTTCTGCTTTCAGATACAACAGGATTTTCTCGAGTTCATCAATCCGTTCGCGAGATATGGGAGTTTGAAGTTAAGGAATGGTTGAGAAACCATCAAAATTTTCGCTAGTCTGATACTCGAAACCAATAACTACTATGGCCTAGGGCAAAAATACACATACCGTTGTAATCGGGCGAGTTTCTGCTTTCAGATGCAACAGGAATTTCTCGAGTTCGACAATCCGTTCGCGAGATATGGGAGTCTGAAATTATGGAATGGTTGAGAAACCATCAAAATTTTCACAAGTCTGATACTCGAAACCAATAACTACAATGGCCTAGGGGAAAAATACACATACCGTTGTAATCGGGCGAGTTGCTACATTCAGATGCAACAGGAATTTCTCGAGTTCGTCAATCCGTTCGCGAGATATGGGAGTTTGAAGTTAAGGAGTGGTTGAGAAACCATCAAAATTTTCGCAAGTCTGATACTTGAAACCAATAACTACTATGGCCCAGGGCAATAATACACATACCGTTGCAATCGGGCGAGTTTCTGCTTTCAGATGCAACAGGAATTTCTCGAGTTCGTCAATCCGTTCGCGAGATATGGGAGTTTGAAGTTAAGGAATGGCTGAGAAACCACCAAAATTTTCGCAAGTCTGATACTCGAAATCAGTAACTACTATGGCCTAGGGCAAAAATACACATACCGTAGTAATCGGGCGAGTTTCTGCTTTCAGATGCAACAGGATTTTCTCAAGTTAATCAATCCGTTCGTGAGATATGGGAGTTTGAAGTTAAGGAATGGTTAAGAAACCACCAAAATTTTCGCAAGTCTGATACTCGAAAACAATAACTACAATGGCCTAGGGCAGAAATACACATACCGTTGTAATCGAGCGAGTTTCTGCTTGCAGATGCAACAGGTATTTCTCGAGTTCGTCAATCCGTTCGCGAGATATGGGAGTATGAAGTTAAGGAATGGTTGAGAAACCATCAAAATTTTCGCAAGTCTGATACTCGAAACCAATAACTACTATGGCCTAGGGCAAAAATACACATACCGTAGTAATCGGGCGAGTTTCTGCTTTCAGATGCAACAGTAATTTCTCGTGTTCGACAATACGTTCGCGAGATATGGGAGTCAGAAATTAAGGAATGGTTGAAAAGCCATCAAAATTTTCGCAAGTCTGATACTCGAAACCAATAACTACTATGGCCTAGGGCAAAAATACACATACCGTTGTAATCGGGCGAGTTTCTGCTTTCTGATGCAACACTAATTTCTCGAGTTCGACAATCCGTTCGCGAGATATGGGAGTCTGAAATTAAGGAATGGTTGAGAAACCATCAAAATTTTCGCAAGTCTGATACTCGAAACCAATAACTACAGTGGCCTAGGGGAAAAATACACATACCATTGTAATCGGGCGAGTTGCTACTTTCAGATGCAACAGGAATTTCTCGAGTTCGTCAATCCGTTCGCGAGATATGGGAGGTTGAAGTTAAGGAATGGTTGAGTAACCATCAAAATTTTCGCAAGTCTGATACTCGAAACCAATAACTACTATGGCCTAGGGCAAAAATACACATACCGTTGTAATCGGGCGAGTTTCTGCTTTCTGATGCAACACTAATTTCTCGAGTTCGACAATCCGTTCGCGAGATATGGGAGTCTGAAATTAAGGAATGGTTGAGAAACCATCAAAATTTTCGCAAGTCTGATACTCGAAACGAATAACTACTATGGCCTAGGGCAAAAATACACATACCGTTGTAATCGGGCGAGTTTGTGCTTTCTGATGCGACAGGAATTCCTCGAGTTCGTCAATCCGTTCGCGAGATATGGGAGGTTGAAGTTAAGGAATGGTTGAGAAACCATCAAAATTTTCGAATGTCTGATACTCGAAACCAATAACTACTATGGCCTAGGGCAAAAATACACATACCGTAGTAATCGGGCGAGTTTCTTCTTTCAGATGCAACAGGATTTTCTCGAGTTCATCAATCCGTTCGCGAGATATGGGAGTTTGAAGTTAAGGAATGCTTAAGAAACCACCAAAATTTTCGCAAGTCTGATACTCGAAACCAATAACTACAATGGCCTAGGGGAAAAATACACATACCGTTGTAATCGAGCGAGTTTCTGCTTTCAGATGCAACAGTTATTTCTCGAGTTCGTCAATCCGTTCGCGAGATATGGGAGTTTGAAGTTAAGGAATGGTTAAGAAACCACCAAAATTTTCGCAAGTCTGATACTCGAAACCAATAGCTACAATGGCCTAGGGCAAAAATACACATACCGTTGTAATCGAGCGAGTTCCTGCTTTCAGATGCAACAGGTATTTTTCGAGTTCGTCAATCCGTTCGCGAGATATGGGAGTTTGAAGTTAAGGAATGGTTGAGAAACCATCAAAATTTTCGCAAGTCTGATACTCGAAACCAATAACTACAATGGCCTAGGGGAAAAATACACATACCGTTGTAATCGGGCGAGTTTCTACTTTCAGATGCAACAGGAATTTCTCGAGTTCGTCAATCCGTTCGCGAGGTATGGGAGTTTGGAGTTAAGGAATGGTTGAGAAACCATCAAAATTTTGGCAAGTCTGATACTCGAAACCAATAACTACTATGGCCTAGGGCAAAAATACACATACCGTTGTAATCGGCGAGTTTCTACATTCAGTTGCAACACGAATTTCTCGTGTTCGTCAATCCGCTCGTGAGATATGGGAGTTTGAAGTTAAGGAATGTTTGAGAAACCGTCAAAATTTTCGCAAGTCTGATACTCGAAACCAATAACTGCTATGGCCTAGGGCAAAAATACACCTACCGTTGTTATCGGGCGAGTTTCTACTTTCAGATGCAACAGGAATTTCTCGAGTTCGTCAATCCGTTCGCGAGATATGGGAGTTTGGAGTTAAGGAATGGTTGCGAAACCATCAAAATTTTCGCAAGTCTGATACTCGAAACCAATAACTACAATGGCCTAGGGGAAAAATACACATACCGTTGTAATCGGGCGAGTTGCTACATTCAGATGCAACAGGAATTTCTCGAGTTCGTCAATCCGTTCGCGAGATATGGGAGTTTGATGTTAAGGAATGGTTGAGAAACCATCAAAATTTTCGCAAGTCTGATACTCGAAACCAATAACTACTATGGCCCAGGGCAATAATACACATACCGTTGCAATCGGGCGCGTTTCTGCTTTCAGATGCAACAGGAATTTCTCAAGTTCGTCAATCCGTTCGCGAGATATGGGATTTTGATGTTAAGGAATGGTTGGGAAACCATCAAAATTTTCGCAAGTCTGATACTCGAAACCAATAACTACTGTGGCCTAGGGCAGAAATACACATACCGTTCTAATCGGGCGAGTTGCTACATTCAGATGCAACAGGAATTTCTCGAGTTCGTCAATCCGTTCGCGAGATATGGGAGTTTGAAGTTAAGGAATGGTTGAGAAACCATCAAAATTTTCGCAAGTCTGATACTCGAAATCAATAACTACTATGGCCCAGGGCAATAATACACATACCGTTGCAATCGGGCGAGTTTCTGCTTTCAGATGCAACAGGAATTTCTCGAGTTCGTCAATCCGTTCGCGAGATATGGGAGTTTGAAGTTAAGGAATGGTTGAGAAACCATCAAAATTTTCGCAAGTCTGATACTCGAAACCAATAACTACTGTGGCCTAGGGCAGAAATACACATACCGTTCTAATCGGGCGAGTTGCTACATTCAGATGCAACAGGAATTTCTCGAGTTCGTCAATCCGTTCGCGAGATATGGGAGTTTGAAGTTAAGGAATGGTTGAGAAACCATCAAAATTTTCGCAAGTCTGATACTCGAAATCAATAACTACTATGGCCCAGGGCAATAATACACATACCGTTGCAATCGGGCGAGTTTCTGCTTTCAGATGCAACAGGAATTTCTCGAGTTCGTCAATCCGTTCGCGAGATATGGGAGTTTGATGTTAAGGAATGGTTGAGAAACCATCAAAATTTTCGCAAGTCTGATACTCGAAACCAGTAACTACTATGGCCCAGGGCAATAATACACATACCGTTGCAATCGGGCGCGTTTCTGCTTTCAGATGCAACAGGAATTTCTCGAGTTCGACAATCCGTTCGCGAGATATGGGAGTCTGAAATTAAGGAATGGTTGAGAAACCATCAAAATTTTCGCAAGTCTGATACTCGAAACGAATAACTACTATGGCCTAGGGCAAAAATACACATACCGTTGTAATCGGGCGAGTTTCTGCTTTCTGATGCGACAGGAATTCCTCGAGTTCGTCAATCCGTTCGCGAGATATGGGAGGTTGAAGTTAAGGAATGGTTGAGAAACCATCAAAATTTTCGCATGTCTGATACTCGAAACCAATAACTACTATGGCCTAGGGCAAAAATACACATACCGTAGTAATCGGGCGAGTTTCTTCTTTCAGATGCAACAGGATTTTCTCGAGTTCATCAATCCGTTCGCGAGATATGGGAGTTTGAAGTTAAGGAATGCTTAAGAAACCACCAAAATTTTCGCAAGTCTGATACTCGAAACCAATAACTACAATGGCCTAGGGGAAAAATACACATACCGTTGTAATCGAGCGAGTTTCTGCTTTCAGATGCAACAGTTATTTCTCGAGTTCGTCAATCCGTTCGCGAGATATGGGAGTTTGAAGTTAAGGAATGGTTAAGAAACCACCAAAATTTTCGCAAGTCTGATACTCGAAACCAATAACTACAATGGCCTAGGGCAAAAATACACATACCGTTGTAATCGAGCGAGTTCCTGCTTTCAGATGCAACAGGTATTTTTCGAGTTCGTCAATCCGTTCGCGAGATATGGGAGTTTGAAGTTAAGGAATGGTTGAGAAACCATCAAAATTTTCGCAAGTCTGATACTCGAAACCAATAACTACAATGGCCTAGGGGAAAAATACACATACCGTTGTAATCGGGCGAGTTGCTACATTCAGATGCAACAGGAATTTCTCGAGTTCGTCAATCCGTTCGCGAGATATGGGAGTTTGATGTTAAGGAATGGTTGAGAAACCATCAAAATTTTCGCAAGTCTGATACTCGAAACCAATAACTACTATGGCCCAGGGCAATAATACACATACCGTTGCAATCGGGCACGTTTCTGCTTTCAGATGCAACAGGAATTTCTCGAGTTCGTCAATCCGTTCGCGAGATATGGGATTTTGAAGTTAAGGAATGGTTGGGAAACCATCAAAATTTTCGCAAGTCTGATACTCGAAACCAATAACTACTGTGGCCTAGGGCAGAAATACACATACCGTTCTAATCGGGCGAGTTTCTGCTTTCAGATGCAACAGGAATTTCTCGAGTTCGACAATCCGTTCGCGAGATATGGGAGTCTGAAATTAAGGAATGGTTGAGAAACCATCAAAATTTTCACAAGTCTGATACACGAAACCAATAACTACAATGGCCTAGGGGAAAAATACACATACCGTTGTAATCGGGCGAGTTGCTACATTCAGATGCAACAGGAATTTCTCGAGTTCGTCAATCCGTTCGCGAGGTATGGGAGTTTGGAGTTAAGGAATGGTTGAGAAACCATCAAAATTTTGGCAAGTCTGATACTCGAAACCAATAACTACAATGGCCTAGGGGAAAAATACACATACCGTTGTAATGGGGCGAGTTGCTACATTCAGATGCAACAGGAATTTCTCGAGTTCGTCAATCCGTTCGCGAGATATGGGAGTTTGATGTTAAGGAATGGTTGAGAAACCATCAAAATTTTCGCAAGTCTGATACTCGAAACCAATAACTACTATGGCCCAGGGCAATAATACACATACCGTTGCAATCGGGCGCGTTTCTGCTTTCAGATGCAACAGGAATTTCTCAAGTTCGTCAATCCGTTCGCGAGATATGGGAGTCTGAAATTAAGGAATGGTTGAGAAACCATCAAAATTTTCACAAGTCTGATACACGAAACCAATAACTACAATGGCCTAGGGGAAAAATACACATACCGTTGTAATCGGGCGAGTTGCTACATTCAGATGCAACAGGAATTTCTCGAGTTCGTCAATCCGTTCGCGAGGTATGGGAGTTTGGAGTTAAGGAATGGTTGAGAAACCATCAAAATTTTGGCAAGTCTGATACTCGAAACCAATAACTACAATGGCCTAGGGGAAAAATACACATACCGTTGTAATCGGGCGAGTTGCTACATTCAGATGCAACAGGAATTTCTCGAGCTCGTCAATCCGTTCGCGAGATATGGGAGTTTGATGTTAAGGAATGGTTGAGAAACCATCAAAATTTTCGCAAGTCTGATACTCGAAACCAATAACTACTATGGCCCAGGGCAATAATACACATACCGTTGCAATCGGGCGCGTTTCTGCTTTCAGATGCAACAGGAATTTCTCAAGTTCGTCAATCCGTTCGCGAGATATGGGATTTTGAAGTTAAGGAATGGTTGGGAAAAAATCAAAATTTTCGCAAGTCTGATACTCGAAACCAATAACTACTGTGGCCTAGGGCAGAAATACACATACCGTTGTAATCGGGCGAGTTTCTGCTTTCAGATGCAACAGGAATTTCTCGAGTTCGACAATCCGTTCGCGAGATATGGGAGTCTGAAATTAAGGAATGGTTGAGAAACCATCAAAATTTTCACAAGTCTGATACACGAAACCAATAACTACAATGGCCTAGGGGAAAAATACACATACCGTTGTAATCGGGCGATTTGCTACATTCAGGTACAACAGGAATTTCTCGAGTTCGTCAATCCGTTCGCGAGATATGGGAGTTTGAAGTTAAGGAATGGTTGAGAAACCTTCAAAATTTTCGCAAGTCTGATACTCGAAACCAATAACTACTATGGCCCAGGGCAATAATACACATACCGTTGCAATCGGGCGAGTTTCTACTTTCAGATGCAACAGGAATTTCTCGAGTTCGTCAATCCGTTCGCGAGATATGGGAGTTTGAAGTTAAGGAATGCTTAAGAAACCACCAAAATTTTCGCAAGTCTGATACTCCAAACCAATAACTACAATGGCCTAGGGCAAAAATACACATACCGTTGTTATCGGGCGAGTTTCTGCTTTCAGATGCAACAGGAATTTCTCGAGTTCGTCAATCCGTTCGCGAGATATGGGAGTTTGAAGTTAAGGAATGGTTGAGAAACCATCAAAATTTTCTCAAGTCTGATACTCGAAACCAATAACTACTATGGCCCAGGGCAATAATACACATACCGTTGCAATCGGGCGAATTTCTGCTTTCAGATGCAACAGGAATTTCTCGTGTTCGACATCCCGTTCGCGAGATATGGTTGTCTGAAATTAATGAATGGTTGAGAAACCATCAAAATTTTCGCAAGTCTGATACTCGAAACCAATAACTACAATGGCCTAGGGCAAAAATACACATACCGTTGTAATCGAGCGAGTTCCTGCTTTCAGATGCAACAGGTATTTTTCGAGATCGTCAATCCGTTCGCGAGATATGGGAGTTTGAAGTTAAGGAATGGTTGAGAAACCATCAAAATTTTCGCATGTCTGATACTCGAAACCAATAACTACTATGGCCTAGGGCAAAAATACACATACCGTTGTAATCGAGCGAGTTTCTGGTTTCAGATGCAACAGGTATTTCTCGAGTTCGTCAATCCGTTCGCGAGATATGGGAGTTTGAAGTTAAGGAATGGTTAAGAAACCACCAAAATTTTCGCAAGTCTGATACTCGAAACCAATAACTACAATGGCCTAGGGCAAAAATACACATACCGTTGTAATCGAGCGAGTTCCTGCTTTCAGATGCAACAGGTACTTTTCGAGTTCGTCAATCCGTTCGCGAGATATGGGAGTTTGAAGTTAAGGAATGGATGAGAAACCATCAAAATTTTCGCAAGTCTGATACTCGAAACCAATAACTACAATGGCATAGGGGAAAAATACACATACCGTTGTAATCGGGCGAGTTTCTGCTTTCAGATGCAACAGGAATTTCTCGAGTTCGTCAATCCGTTCGCGAGGTATGGGAGTTTGGAGTTAAGGAATGGCTGAGAAACCATCAAAATTTTGGCAAGTCTGATACTCGAAACCAATAACTACTATGGCCTAGGGCAAAAATACACATACCGTTGTAATCGGCGAGTTTCTACATTCAGTTGCAACAGGAATTTCTCGTGTTCGTCAATCCTCGTGAGATATGGGAGTTTGAAGTTAAGGAATGTTTGAGAAACCATCAAAATTTTCGCAAGTCCGATACTCGAAACGAATAACTACTATGGCCTAGGGCAAAAATACACATACCGTTGTAATCGGGCGAGTTTCTGCTTTCTAATGCAACAGGAATTCCTCGAGTTCGTCAATCCGTTCGCGAGATATGGGAGGTTGAAGTTAAGGAATGTTTGAGAAACCATCAAAATTTTCGCAAGTCCGATACTCGAAACGAATAACTACTATGGCCTAGGGCAAAAATACACATACCGTTGTTATGGGGCGAGTTTCTACTCTCAGATTCAACAGGAATTTCTCGTGTTCGTCAATCCGCTCGTGAGATATGGGAGCTTGAAGTTAAGGAATGTTTGAGAAACCATCAAAATTTTCGCAAGTCTGATACTCGAAACCAATAACTACTATGGCCTAGGGCAAAAATACACATACCGTTGTTATCGGGCGAGTTTCTGCTTTCTGATGCAACAGGAATTTCTCGAGTACGTCAATCCGTTCGCGAGATATGGGAGGTTGAAGTTAAGGAATGGTTGAGAAACCATCAAAATTTTCGCAAGTCTGATACTCGAAACCAATAACTACTATGGCCCAGGGCAATAATACACATACCGTTGCAATCGGGCGCGTTTCTGCTTTCAGATGCAACAGGAATTTCTCAAGTTCGTCAATCCGTTCGCGAGATATGGGAGTCTGAAATTAAGGAATGGTTGAGAAACCATCAAAATTTTCACAAGTCTGATACACGAAACCAATAACTACAATGGCCTAGGGGAAAAATACACATACCGTTGTAATCGGGCGAGTTGCTACATTCAGATGCAACAGGAATTTCTCGAGTTCGTCAATCCGTTCGCGAGGTATGGGAGTTTGGAGTTAAGGAATGGTTGAGAAACCATCAAAATTTTGGCAAGTCTGATACTCGAAACCAATAACTACAATGGCCTAGGGGAAAAATACACATACCGTTGTAATCGGGCGAGTTGCTACATTCAGATGCAACAGGAATTTCTCGAGCTCGTCAATCCGTTCGCGAGATATGGGAGTTTGATGTTAAGGAATGGTTGAGAAACCATCAAAATTTTCGCAAGTCTGATACTCGAAACCAATAACTACTATGGCCCAGGGCAATAATACACATACCGTTGCAATCGGGCGCGTTTCTGCTTTCAGATGCAACAGGAATTTCTCAAGTTCGTCAATCCGTTCGCGAGATATGGGATTTTGAAGTTAAGGAATGGTTGGGAAAAAATCA